>NW_016821940.1:54972-58947 GCF_001698545.2 Rhinopithecus bieti | reverse complement strand
GGATCTCAGCTCACTGCAAGCTCCGCCTCCCGGGTTCACGCCATTCTCCTGCCTCAGCCTCCCGGGTAGCTGGGACTACAGGCGCCCGCCAGGTTGCCCGGCTAGTTTTTTGTATTTTTAGTAGAGACGGGGTTTCACCATGTTAGCCAGGATGGTCTCGATCTCCTGACCTCGTGATCCGCCCGTCTCGGCCTCCCAAAGTGCTGGGATTACAGGGGAAGCCTCATCTTAAGCCAAAAACTCACTGAAGAAAATTCCCCTTTAAGGTTGGGACCAGTAGACAAGTGGTACTGGTCATCACTTTGCCTCAAGCACCACCCCATCCCTACTCATTTGCATCAAAGGAGGCCACTCATGAGACTAGAACATCAAGTAACAGCATCAATGTCAAAAAGCACCATGGATTTACATGTTGGTCCTCTATTACTGTTAGTAGGAAAACAGCTTGGTAAGCAAAACCAGTGTCAAGTGCAAAGGTCTGCAAACTGTGGCCTGTGAGCCAAATTCTGGTTACTGCCTGCTTTTATACATAAAGTATGATTCGAACACAGCCTCACTCATTTGTTTATGTTTTGCCTATGGCTTCTCTCACACTACACTTGCAGAATTGAGTCGTTGTGGCAGAGACTATATAACCACAAAGTCTAAAATATTTACCATCTGGCCCTTTGTAGCAAGTTTGCCAGCCACTCATCTAGAGTAAGCTCCTCCAGACATATAAAATATGCACATCAGTAGCAGTGGGATAAAAGAAGATGCTCACTGAAAAAAGAAAAAAAAAGGAAAAGAAAAAAGAAAAGCAGCTGCTTTCCAAAGCTCTGAATTTCCTACAATGGGCTGGGGGTCACAAGCAGAAATGTGGACATACTTTGTAGGGTTTCTGTGCTACTAAAATTCAGCTCACCCCTATTCTCCATCACAACTCCAATCAAGAACTAATAGTTTTACATCAGAAATAGGTTTGAATGGCCCAAAAGCCTGGCTCCCTGCAAAGTCGGCTTCAATTCCCTGATGTCTGTCCAAACCTGCAGGGCTGCCGAGACTCTCAGGCGCCGCCTTCCCTGCTCAGGGTCATTTAGCTCCTCCTGGCCCCAGTTCTAACAAAGAGGCCACTGACCTGAGTCATTTAGTTCAATTGCTGACAGGAATCCCATTATCTGAGTGCCACTTCCCATTGTGGCCTCTAGATAGAGGCACACAGCTTTGTACTCCTGATTAACGTGGGGGATGAGTGGTCACGTACACTCTCCAATGGGGAGTTCACGGAGACAGAGAGGCTTTTACATGCACTAAATCTGCACTCAAGGCCAGACCTTGGACACATTTTTTGTTTTTATTTGTTTCTTTTTGTTTGTTTTCATTTCTCTCTGTTCTGTGCTCATTCACTGTGACCAGAAGGGCAGCCTCAAGCATAGGAACTGCTTCTGGCAGCATAGCTGTTTAGACTGTATATTGCATCAGCTGTGAACTTTTGTGGACTAGAATGATAAATAAGAGCCTCCTATGAGTAACATCATGAGATCAAGACGGTTTCACTAATAAACTGGCTAATGTTTATTGATTGGATAGTAACTACATAACAGAAACCTAACAATCAAAAATACATTACAAAAGAGGGAGAAAGAAGGAATGAGCACTTTGGAAAGTGTCTGAGAGCACTGGTTTTGGAAAATCAACCTGGGGTTAGAGTTAATGCAGCACACTAAGATCAAAATACCCTCTGCCCAAGGGCATCGATTGGTAAATCAGATCTCTGACCTCACTCAGGAGTACCCTTCTGACCCTGCAGGACATCAATTTCTAAAACACAGTGACACTCAGTGGCACACAATCCTATCCCTTTGGCCAAAGCCTGAATTATGTAGTTCATCAAATGTCTGATAGCAAAAGAGCTTTTGTTTTACTTTTAAATTTTCTTTTGTATGCTAAATCCAAAAAAGGCCAAGCAAGACCCTCAGGCCTTGTTTATAGGTCCTGAGGATCATACCCCCATCCAAATAGACACTATCACTTATTTAGTAAGAGGTTACATTGACCATTGTGAATGAGGGAAGATCACTGTGGGCCATGTGTGAAGGCTGTTGGGTTTGTGCAAACCCATGATGAAGATGGGACAATAATGATGACAGTGATAACTAACAGTTATTAACCATGCCTCTGTGATAGATTCATTGCTAAGGGTTTTGCCTGTGTAGCCTAGTGTAATACTTACAACCACCCTTCAAGATAGATACTATAAGTAACTCCAAAATACAGAGTGTAGCTAAGGTCACCACAATGCTATGTCCTAACTACTTTGTCTCTAAGTCACCTTTCCCAAGGCCTTTTTTTGTAGTGAAAATATTGATAATATTTTCATGTAAATTGCCAGAAATAATGTGCAGAAGAGAATATTTTTGAATATTGCCTTAGCTCCCTATGGAAATTTAATCTGTACTTTCTTACTTTTCCATCAGCATTCCAAATGTACCCCATGAATAAGACTCTTGTTGCATCCAGAGAGAAGTCCATTTCCTATCTTTAGCTATGTGATTAATAATTATACAAGTATCAAGAGAGAAAGTTTCATCAGCTCTGGAAGGTTTGAAGCATTCCTATCTGAGGACTTAGAAATGTTCTCACAGGATCTATGATACGATGGAATCAAGAGCTTGATATGTTTTACTTTTTTAATTTTGATTTTTTTTTGAGATAGTGTCTCACTCTGTCACCCAGGCTGGAGTGCTATCTGTGAAAAGGAAATTATAACAGGCCTCTTGGCAGGCTTCCATGTGACAAGTAACAATCTTAACGCAAAGACTAACCATGGTAGACACTCACTTAACCATAGCCATTAATGTAACTGGGAGTTATTATATTTCACATTTACAGTCTGACATAGCATTATGTGTTTTCTGTTTTCTAATATGTGGAGTATACATGCAGGAATTCTGGTTTAACCAGACAAGAGTTTGTTGTTTTATTTTTTGGAATCATTCTAATATGTCCAAAGTATTTTTCCGCCTTAGCAAGTTCAATACATAATTGAATTTTTCTTTCTTCTTTTTTTTATTTTTTGAGACAGAGTTTCTTGTCTCTTAGGCTGGAGTACAATGGTGCAATCTTGGCTCACTGCAACTTCCACCTCCCGGGTTAAAGCGATTCTCCTGTCTCAGCCTCCCAAGTAGCTGGGATTACAGGCACCTGCCACTGTGCCTGGTTAATTTTTACATTTTTAATAGAGACGGCATTTCACTATGTTGGCTAAGCTGGTCTCGAACTCCTGACCTCAGGCGATCTGACCACCTCCGCCTCCCAAAGTGCTGAGATTACAGGCGTTGAATTTTCTTTTATTATTGAGTTTCCCACAAGACTTTAGGGACATTCATTTGAGCTTCATTTCTTTTTGTTGCTCACTGAAGAAGGAGATTTTGGACACAGAAGATTAGGTTCGACTATCTTTCAACCCAATTCAAAATTATAAAATTTTACTTTTCTAACTGAAAGCTCAACATGGATTGATCTCATGTGAAATAATTCAGGACTTATTTAAGAAGCTCTTCATATGTTTTAAGGCTTTCCTGATGCTATTATTTCTAATAGTAATAAATATTATACCAAATTTCTGCCTGGCAAAACTCGAAGTTTAGGTTGATACTTTTCTCCTCAATTAATAAATAGAGAGAATATTCAGAACAAGCCATTAAAATTGGGTTAAAAAAAATAATCTCTTTCCTAATCAGCATGTTGTTCTCCACAAAAATATAAGAATCCCTGTGGATTACCTCTGTAGACCATGGGAGGTAATTTGTTATAGCAATGGTTCTCAAGCTTAAGTGTACATCAGAATCACCGGGAAAGCTTGTCAAAAAACAAATTTCTGGGACTCACTCCCAGATTTCTGATCTAGTAGGCTGGGTGAGGCTTTGTATTTCTAACGGGTTCCGAGATATGCTGACACCATGGCTGGTCCAGGGAACACACATTTTATTTTAT
>NW_016821940.1:2030-54691 GCF_001698545.2 Rhinopithecus bieti | reverse complement strand
TTATTTTATTTTATTTTATTTTATTTTATTTTATTTTATTTCATTTTATCTTTTTTTTATTTTTTTATTTTTTTGAGACGGAGGCTCGCTCTGTCACCCAGGCTGGAGTGCAGTGGTCGTATCTCAACTCACTGCAAACTCCACCTCCCGGGTTCATGCCATTCTCCTGCCTCAGCCTCCCGAGTAGCTGGGATTACAGGCACCCGCCAGCTCGCCCGGCTAGTTTTTTGTATTTTCAGTAGAGACGGGGTTTCACCGTGTTAGCCAGGATGGTCTCAATCTCCTGACCTCGTGATCCACCCACCTCGGCCTCCCAAAGTGCTGGGATTACAGGCTTGAGCCACCGCGCCCGGCCATTTTTATTGATATACTAGAGTTGTACGTATTTTGGGATATGTGTGATATTTTCATACATATATACAATTTATAATGATTATGTCAGGGTAATTGGAATATTTATTGCTTCAAACATTTATCTTTTCTTTGTGTTGGAAACATTATATTTCTCATCTAACTATTTTGGAATATACAGAAAACTATCATTAACTATAGTTTCCCTACTATACTGTCAAGTACTAGAGTGTATTTCTTCTATCTAACTGTATTTTGGTACCCCTAATCACCTTCTCTTCACATACCCGCCCTTCCATTTCCGGCCAAGGACAACATTTTGAGAAAATCAATATTCTTTGAGGAAGTCAAGTTTTCTCACCTCTGCAGGGTATATCTTTAACAAGAAACATCCCATTAACAACCAAGTGGGCTTTTGTTTTTAAATAATAGCTTTTTCCCTTATCCTTTCAACTCTGAGCATTCCTCAAGCTTCATTCTTTATACCTTTTTATTTTCCTTCTCTTTTGCAGAGAAGTCTTCAGCCTTTCATGTTCATCTCTGTGCAACTGGCTCTCAAGTGTGTTTGTTAAATTTTTTCATTTTCATTTTTTATTTTTTAGAGACAAGGTCTCACTTTGTTGTCCAGTCTGGAGTGCAGTGGCGTGATCATAGCTCACTCTAACCTCAAACTCCTGGGCTCAAGCTCCTTCCATCTCAGTCTCCTGAGTAACTGGGACAACAAGTGCCACCAAGTCTGGCTATTTTTTTTATAATTTCTTGTAGAGACAGTGTCTCACTATGTTTCCCAGACTTCAAGTGTCTTCCTAATAACTTCATCTCCCTTTGGATCTAGGTCCAGAATTCCACATCTTTTCATTCAACAAGAGCTTGTGAAACAAATGAATTAATGAATGAATAAATAGATGGACAAGTGGGTATGTAATGCCCTTAGAGCTAACTAAATAACCAGAAAGCTTCTAGCTAAAATTCTCTTCACTCTAAATCTCAGTCTTTTATCCAAATTAATGGTAGAGAGATAATTCTCTATTTTTTATGAAAATAAGGTTAAGAGAAAAGAGGTGGGGAAGAGTAAAACTGTACTGCAGTTGCTATAATTGTATAGGAGATTTGGGAAATAAGCAAGCCTGTAACTAAAAACTAGTCACAATGGGATATGGGTGAGCTGTAGTAAACTCTGATTTGGCTGTATGCCTTTTCCTAGCAATAACCTTCGACTCCCAACATCAGATATTCTTCATGTGAACCACCTACCTTATAAAGCATGATTTTTCATAATTTTTCAATTTTTTTCAAATTTATGTTACTTCCAAATCCTTTCCAAGTTCAGACAAACTTCAAAAATTACTCATGCCTATGGTCTACAGTGTCAAACCACCTGAGTTTTTTATTCAATAGGTCTGGCTTGGGTCCCAAGAGTTTCCATTTAAACAAATTTTTAGCTACCAGTATGAGGTAGCTATTTTATGCTGCCAGTATGAGGACAATACAGGGAATCACAGCTCCTGGAGACTGGATGGTAGCTGCACTACATGACTACAATAATAATGCTAATTACAAGAATTGAGAAGTAACCTAGACACATCTGAATGGCACTAGAAAACTTTCTAAAGAAAAAGTTAAGAATCAGATTCAACTATTGGAATGGGAGAACAAAGACCTCTGAAAACCTACCCTTCCACAACAATAACAGGGATATTGGCCCCAAAAAACCTAAAAAAAAACCTTCAAAGTCAACTTTTTAAAAATTCTGGAAAGTATGCAAAAGTTTGCCATGATCTGAGAAGTGTTTAGTTAAAAAAAGAAAAAAAAAAGTTGAATCTTGTAAAAACAATAAGCTTTGTGATGGTTTAGCATGTGCAAATTTCATCTCCATTTCCAGCTCTGTAGTGACCTTGAAAACCAACATTCTTGCAACTATGGTAGACTACTAGCCATTGGAAGAGGTAGAACTGATTTTTAGCCCATCACATCCTTCACATGCCTCATTCCCAAAGAATGTTCACTATTTATGACAGCTCACTGAAAACTTCATTTTCAAGATTTGTCTTTATTTGACCAGACTCAGAGCTTGCTTAGTGCAAACAGCCATATTAGAAGGGCATTTATAGAAAAAAAAAAAAATAACAACTGATTAACATTACAACTGCCTGATGCAGCATTGCCGGTTGAGGATAAGAGGCTGATTTTTTTTTTAAAGCACTGAAAAGTGAGATATCCATAGGAAACTTTGCAAAGCTTTCACATATTCCTGAGAATTAGAAGTAATTCATGTATGCAGGGCTGTGCTCATGGCCTATATCAGGTAAGATTTGAGAAGACAGTAAGCTCTCATTGTTGTCAGACCTTAAGGCTGTAGACAGTAAAAAGAGAAGTTTAAGGCAGGTTTTTAAACTGCCTACCAAAGCACTGAAATGTACCCAGCACACATGGGTTCAAAGCATTTAAGATTATCTCTACTCAATCATTAACTGACCAAGAAGGTAACCAAATAGAAATTTCATAGACCACACACAACAAAAAATATAGACTTTACCTAGTAGTCCAGATAAGTCAATAAACAAACAACAGCAACAACAAGGCCAGTTGTGTGGGGGTGATCATCTCCTTTCTGTAATTTAAAAATTACATCATTTTAAATGTCTGATTTTCAATAATAAAGATGAGACACTCAAAGAAAAAAGAAAACAGGCCTATACATATGAAAAAAGTCAGTAGAAACTGTCCCTGAGAAAGCCTACATGTCAGACTTACTAGGTAAAGAACTGACATTCACTATTAGAAATATATTCAAATAACTAAAGGAAAACTTATGTAAAGAAGTACTATGTGAACCCCCAAATACCTGAGATAGGTCTCAGTCAATTTAAGAAGTTTATTTTGCCAAAGTTAAGGATGTGTGTACCCATGGCACAGCCTCAGGAGGTCCTCAAGACATGTGCCCAAGGTGGTTGGGGCACAGCTTGGTTTTATACACTTTAGGGAGACGTGAGACATCAATCAAGATATGTAAGATGTACATTGGTTTGGTCCAGAAAGGCAGGACAACTCAAAGCAGGGAGGGGGCTTCCAGGTCATAAATAGGTAAGAGACAAATGGTTGCATTCTTTTGAGTTTCTGATTAGCCTTTCTTAAGGAGGCAGTCAGATATGCATTTATCTCAGTGAGCAGAGGGATGACTTTGAGTTCTGACTGTCCTTTGTCTACAAGGAAATTCCTTGTGAGGGAGGTATGTAGTTTTTTTTTGTTTTGTTTTGTTTTATCTTAGTAGCTATTGGTTTTAGGAATAGAATGGGAGGCAGGTTGTCCCTAAGCAGCTCCCAGCTTGACTTTTCCCTTTGGCTTAGTGATTTTGGGGTTCAAAGATGTATTTTCCTCTCATACCTACTGTGTAGAGAATATCAATAAAGACTTAGAAATTTTTTAAAATAATCATTTGGAAAGTTTAAAAGTACAATAACTGAAATGAAAACACTCACTAGAGCAGTTCAGCAGCAGATGGGAACTTTTGAAAAGAAAAAAATCAGTTAACTTGAAGACAGATCAATTGAGATTATCCAGCCTGAAGGTCAAAAAGAAAATATAAGAAAAATAAATAAGTAGAGCTTCAGAAATCTGTAGAACCACATCAGGCACACTATTTTACCCATATTCAGTGCCAGAATGAGGGGTAAGAGAAAAAGGGGTATACAAATATTTGAAGACATAATGATCAAAAACTTACCAAATTTTATGACAAACATTAATCTACACATCCAATTCGTTCAGTGAACACCAAGTAGAATAAACTAAGGAGATCCACACTGAGACACATCATAGTCAAACTGTTGAAAGGTCAAGACCCTTGAAAGCAGCATGAGAAAAGTGACTTCTCATGTGTAATCAATACTCTGTGAAATTAACAAAAGACTTCTCAGCAGAAACCATGAAAAGGAAAACACTATCAACTAAGACTTCTGTGTTTAGCAAAACTATTTTCAAAAATAATAGAGAAATTAAGACACAGATAAAAACGGAGAGAATTTACCACTAGCAGTATAAAAAATATTAAAGGAGATCCCTAGGGCTAATATGAAAGGTCACTAAACAGTAACTTGAATCCTTATAATGAATAATGAATACTCCAAGGATGATATGCCATTCCCCATAATGTGCTTATTTCGTACTGTATGTACGACCATATCAAAACATCTCATGTACCCCATAAATATATACACTTGCAATATACCCACAAATTTGTTTTAATTTTAAAAGAAAACTGAATACCATTAAAAGCAAAATAAAATAATATGAATATATTTTGTTTAAAATACTTTTCTTCTCCTATTCAATATGAGATAGCTACACATCTCAAGAATTGTCAATTATGTAGAAGGGCTTACAACACATAAAGATGTGTTTTGTATGAAAATAGCACAAATGTACCATGAGAAAGAGTTATGTCGGAGCAAATATTTGTATACTATTTATTATAAATTAAGTTGTTATTAGTCTAAACTACATTGCTTTAAGTTAGATGTTAATTATCATCCCTAGGTAAATCACTAAGAAAACAGTTCAAGAACAAATGTTAAAATAAAGCACAGGGAAATTAAAATGATATACTAGAAAATAATCTAACAGAAAACAAGTCAGTAATGATAAAATAGAAAAACTAAAAAAAACCCAGATGTAAGTCATAGAAACATGTAAAACATCAGACATAATGACTACCTATCTGTGATTAAGTTAAAAGTAAATTAAATTGACACTTTATTCAAAGGAAAAGGAATATATTAAGTATATACCTTTTAAAATTAAATAAAAATTAAATTTAAAAGAATTAAAAAGAAACAGATTCCAAGTATATGTTATATGCTGTCCACAAGAGAAAAACTTCAAATTCAGAGACATAAACAGGTTAAAACTAAAATGCTAGGAAAAAAGATATATGATTTAATAGTACCCAAATAGTCATGGAGTGGCTGTAATAACATCAGACAAAATATACTTTAAGACAAATTGTTACTAGAGGCAAAAAAGAACATCTTACAATAATAAAATAGTTTATTATTTAAGACATGAAAATTATAAATGTATATCCACCTAGCAAAAAAGTCCAAAATGCCTTAAGGAAAACTCACAGAACTGAAAGAAGAAATAGACAGCTGAATAACAATAGTTGGAGAATTGGAGAACTCAGTACTTCACTTTCAATAACAGATAGAATAACTGGCAGAAGATCAGCAAAGATGTGGAAAAGTTGAACAACATTATAAATGAACTATTAATATAAACATCATAGATAGATGTAAAACATTCTACCCCCCCAAAAAATATATATTATATATATAATATATAAATATAAATGCCTATATTTAAAAACAAGAAAATATAAAATTAATAACCTAACATTTCACTTTAACGAAAAAAGAAAAAAGAAGAAAATTCAACCCAAAGAAATCAGAAGAAAAGATATGATAAAACTAAAGCATAAATAAAGAAAACATTATTGAATCTAAGGATGGGAAATGTCTTTAATGTCTTCATACAAAGAAAAAAACCTAACAAGCTAGACAAGAAAATTTTATGGATTTCATTACTTTAAAATTTAGAGTTTATATTAAACAAATTACAACTCTAAACAAAAGTAATAGAGATACGAGATTGGAAGAAGATATTTGCAATCCCTAAAACTAACAAGAGTACCACCTAGAACTAAACTGTTCAATGCATAGTCACTGGTCACATATGGTTATTTACATTTGGATTTAAATCAATTACATAGAATTATTTTTCAGTCCCTCAATTGTACTAACCATATTTTAAGTACTCCCTAGCCAGATGGCTGGGGGGGACTATGTTAAACAGTTTTGATATAGAACATTTCCATAATCACAGAGAGCTCTATGAAACAGACCTAATCTAGAATATATCACAAACTTATAAAAATTAACTACAAAAAGCAGGAAACTCAAAATAAACATGAGTAAAAAATATAAATAAGCATACCATAGGAGGAAAAGTCTAAATGGTTATCATGATTTCCACATATGCCTTAGGAATCAGAGAGAAGAAAATTAAAAGCAATGAGATACCAGGTTAGACCCATTTGACTAATAAAAATCTAAAAGTAGGGTATCAGCAAATTTTAGTGAAAACTAGAAGAAATGAGAAACTCCATTGAGTGTTGATGGGGTGTAACTAGCATAGTTGTTGTGGAAAGCAGTCAGCAATATTTAGTAAAATTAAGAATAGATATCCTAGCACTCACACACCTGGTTGTATATATCAGAGAAATTCTCACCCAAACTGACAAGATATAAACAGTCATGGTCCTGGATGCTCAATCTATTATTTTGAGCTAGTTCTGTATGTCTGTTATTTTGAGCTAGTTCAGTAGAATTTACTATAATTCTTGCTCTTTCCTTCTGTTTCTAACAAATTTTACTCACATACAATTACTTTCAGGATATACTGAAAGCGAAAGTCTTGCCCTGATTTTCTGAATAAATGTTAAAAAAAAAAAGGGCAATAGTGTACATTGGCAACACCAAAAGCAGAACTTGAGTATTTAAGAACAGTTCCCAAGTACTTGGTTGTCATAAACTTTGGGTCCATAGTCAGGATATGAATATGGGGGTGGTAAAAGTATATTCTACCTTTCTTCGTGACAGCACATCTACTGTTTTTCTTGTCCCCTCCCTTCCCCTCCCCAATCAAGTGAATATTAGTATTTGTATTCGCCAATTCACCAAGCCAACTCTAGCGGCCTTGTACTTGGAGGAAATTCTTCTATTATTGTTATTCTCTTTTGGATTTGTTATTGTAAGTTTATATATATATATAAATTTCATGCATAGATACTTCATTGAAAATTGAGAAATACTGTAACTAGAGCTGCCAAGTAGGCACTATTTGAAACCATAATCTAGTGTTTGGAAATATGGTCCTTGGGCTCAGTGGAAATGTCAAGCATAGAGATGGTACTTTTAGTATTGTGGCAGATAGAATTCTAATACAACCTCATAATTCCTGCCCCCTAGTATTCCCTACCCTTGAATGTGGGTATGATTTGTAACTTGATTCTATTTCTTTCCATGTCTCAAAACTTTATTTTATTTATTTTTTTTTTTTTGAGACAGAGTCTCGCTCTGCCGCCCAGGCTGGAGTGCAGTGGCCGGATCTCAGCTCACTGCAAACTCTGCCTCCTGGGTTCACGTCATTCTCCTGCCTCAGCCTCCCCAGTAGCTGGGACTACAGGCGCCCGCCACCACACCCGGCTAATTTTTTGTATTTTTAGTAGAGATGGGTTTTCACCGTGTTAGCCAGGATAGTGTCTTATCTCCTGACCTCCTGATCCACCTGCCTCGGCCTCCCAAAGTGCTGGGATTACAGGCACGAGCCACAGTGCCCGACCTAAACTTTACTTTTTTAAACAATTCTATTGAGATATCATTCATGAACCATATAGTTTATACATTTAAGGTATACAAGTCAAAGGTTTTTAGTATATTTATAAATTATAACTTGCTTCTAACCAGTAGAATATGGCAAAGATGAAGGAATTTTTCAGATTTAATTAAGATGCCTAATCACTTGACTTCAATCAAAAGGGAAAATATCCTATGTTGGCCTGACTTAATCAACTGAGCCCTTTTAAAAAGAATCTAGAGGTGAAAGACTCAGCTACAGAGATTCCCTCTCTCCTCCTGGCTCTGAAGTTCCATGCATGCTATAGCCACAAGAAGATGAATTCTGCCAACAACCTGAGAGAACATGGAAGAGGATGCCAAGAGTCAGATGAGATTGCAGCTCTGGCTGACAATTTGTTTTATTTTATTTTGCGACAGATTCTTGCTCTGTCACCCAGGTTGGAGTGCAGTGGCATGATCTAGGCTCACTGCAACCTCCACCCTCTGGGTTCAAGGGATTCTCCTGTCTCAGCCTCCTGAGTAGCTGGGATTACAGGCATGCACCACCACACCCAGCTAATTTTTGTATTTTTATTAGAGACATGGTTTCATCGTGTTGACTAGGTGGGTCTTGAACTCCTGACCTCAAGTGATCTGCCCACCTCGGCCTCCCAAAGTGCTGGGATTATGGGTGCTAGCCACCGTGACAAGCTTGTTATTGTTTTTTTCCCTATTTTTTGTTGACACAGAGAAATTGTATGTATTTATGGGATACAGAACGATGTTATTATATGTGTATACCTTGCATTCTGATCAAATCAGGGTAATTAGTATATCCATCTTCTTTCAACTTTGTGAGAATACACAGTTATGCTGTTCCCAGACTCCTGAATTATGGAAACTGTGTGATAATAAATGAGTGTTGTTTTTTGCTGCTAAGTTGTTGTAATTTGTTACATAACAATAAAAAACTTACACAAGCATTGAGGATGGGTCATCTGTCTTTGGCAGCCAGGAGGTAAAAAGACACAGAAGATTACTCCTCAGAAGAATACTGAAAGAGGAGGTATACTCAACAGAGATGGTGTCATCTTTATAAAAGAAGATCAAGAACGATGTTGTAGAATTGTAGGAGAAAAGAGACCCAAGGAGAAGGGTGGTTAAGTTCAATATGCTGCAAAAATATCAAGAGGAATGCAAACTAGAACTGACAAAGGCATTACAAGAAAGGTCATTGATACTCTACAGAGTCCAAAGGCTTTAACAACCAATTCCTAGTCAAAAAGAATCACGGCATCTGAAGCTCTCAGCTTGAACAGCAGCAGCGGTCTGGAGTTCAGGGTGACAATCAAACTCACAAGACAGAAAAAGCTATACCCAGAGCCAATTTTATTTAGCTTTCAGAAAGGATACATGTAGGACTACAACACAACATGCAGGCAACTCGGTTTCACTTAAAACACAACTTCTGAAGTCCAAAAATTCCTCCACATTAAGGCCCCATAATGGGCATGAGAGAAAAGACTGAGCAGCTGTGGACCACCTCACTCTGGGAAGATTTAAATTCTGGGGTCTTTTCAGTTTCTCTACCTTGCTAGTCACATATCTCCTCAAGGGCATCCTACTGGTGCATAGTCTTATGCAGCTGTCTTAGGGCAGCTGAATATCATCAATATCAGTTACTGATTACTCAATAAGTCATGTTGACAAGGAGGTAAAAGTGCTTATCCGTTGCATAGTCACCTTGGTTAGGGTCTCATTTATTTTAAATCTGCTATACTTTTATAAAATCTTTGAGTTAACGTTGCAAGAAGGATTTGACCAAGGAAAAAATCTTAGGGCTATAGGAAACATCACATACCAACCTTTCAAGCAGAGAAAACATAGCCATAACTCCATAACTCAGTGTCTGAGTGCTTTCTCTACAGTCTGCACTCCACTCACTCACATTGCAGTAAATTTTTCCATTGTTGTTTATTCTATATCGATAGCATGTTCCATCTCTCTGATGTCTCCTTAACTCCATAATTTCAGTGAGGTAACCACTCTGAGCTGAGAAGCCCATCTTCATTTACAGGACCTTCTTTTATACCATACCATCTAACACGGCCTGCGCTTATAGTGCATTTACAGTAGTCAGTGTCTTTGCTTCAACCCTGGATTCATTTATTTATTCCATCCCAGAGTATAACCCTGACTTCCAGCTGCTTCAGGACAGTCAAGTTTGTAAAACTAGTAGGAACCATATTGCAAATGTTGCCTAATAGGAAGAAATAATATTATAGTGGATTAGAATTGCCGAATTTGCAAAACTGCTTACTGACCCCTCGAGATTCTTAGACTTTACACTAAAAAGCTACATGACTATTTTAGGTCAATCTCATTTTACAACCAAGAATTGTAAGTAACGTACAATGTAGGGGATAATTCTGGTAGGTGGTAAGGTGAGGTTGCCTTCAAACCAACTTAGGGGAGCAGATTTTTGACTAATCCCAATAACTAAAATGAGAGATCAGAGATCTTATTTTCTGGTTTTTTCTCTCCCCATGTGCAACTTCACACACATGTACATAAACAGTACATGCATTATCCCCACACACCTACAACATACACACAATATCCTACTTATCTATCCTCTAAGTTACCTGTCACGCTCTTACCCTCTTCATAGTACCCTCTAGCAATAAAGAGGAAGAAGGAGGCAGAGGAGGGCAGAATAGACCTTCCTCAACTTATGCCATAGTGAGATAGGAGGATTCCAAGGACACGCCAGGTAGAAATGAATTTTCCAGGTGTACCCTAGAATAAAAGACAGCTTTCTACTGAGAAAACACAGAAAAGGATAATTTTTCCCACATGAACAGAAAAGGCTGACAAAGGGTTGTATCCATCTCAATCCTGCTACCTTAAGGAAATACTCCCAGCCCAATAGAAATATGCCAAAACATATATGTGTACAGTTTTCTGTGCAAAACGTAGTGCTCAGGATGTCATTTGCCATGAATCTGTTTTAATCCACTAGCACACTGCTGTATCTTTGTTCTTTCTGCCCTAACTCCTGACTTCATGTATTGGACTTTGAGTTTTTGTCTGGACTTCCCAGACTGTCATCACAGGTAATTGACTCCTCAGACTCAGAACTATTCAATTCCATCCTGCAGTCAGTGGATAATTCCTACTCTCTAACCTGGCATCTCTGCCTGACTGAGAATCCGTCCCATCTTCTTCCATTAATAGAGTATATGGCTTGAGATTCTAAACCATCCATCTACTTCTTCCTCCATGCCCAAAGTTTAGTCTTAGAGCCTGGACCTTTGACATGTGGTGAACTCTGAGAAAGTGATTTTCACAGAGAACACAAAGAATAAGCTGAGAAGGAGAAACTGGATGGTGAAGGGATTAGAAGGCACGGATATGAGCCATCTGTTCTATTAATGAAAGAATGGCATGAAAAGGAAATGAGCATTAGTGGTGATAGTAGCAGCTTCCATTTAGGGGGTTACTTTAGGTCAACTACTCTTGTAGTATATTTTATTTAATTCTTACAATAACACTTTGGAATATATATTTGTCAATTATGTTTTACAAATGATGAAACTATAGACAAAAACTCTTAATTTGTCTTAAGTCTTTCAGCCAGCAAGTGTCAGAGTCAGGGTTTTTTTCCTCAATCCTTCCATCCCTCAACCTCTGGTAACCACAGATTTACTCTCTGTTTTGAGAGGTGTTTATTATCATTGTTGTCATTTGCTTTTTTGCAGGTGTGGCTGGGGAGGGGGTGGTTCTGGGAAAAAATGGAAAATCTGCTAGAGAAATCTGAAAAGAGCTGTAACTCTTACTCTCTACTTTTATGAGTTTGGCTCTTTTAGAGTCTACATACAGGTGAGATCATGTAATATTTATCTTTTTGTGCTTGGCTTATTTAACTTAATGTAATGTCCTCTAGCTTCATTCATGTTGTTGCAAATGATAGAATTTTCTTATTCTTCCTTTTTTGTGGCTGAATAGTATTCCACTGTGTATATATACTCCATTTTCTTCATTCAGTCACTCACTGACAGACACTTAGGTTGATTTTGAATGTTAGTTACTGTGATTAGTGTTGCAATAATCATGGGAGTACGAATACCTCTTTGACATATTCATTTCATTTGTTTGGATATATACCCAAAAGTGGAATTGCTGAGTCACATAGTAGTTCTATTTTTAATTTTTTGAGGAACTGCCATACAGTTTAACATAATGATTATAGTAATTTTCATTTCCACCAACAGTGTGCAAGGGTGCCCTTATCTCTACATCCTCACCAACATTTGTCATTTTCATATTTTGATAATAGCCGGTATTGTAACAGGTATGAGGTGATATCGCGTTGTTACTTTAATTTGCATATCTCTGATGATTAATGATGTTGAGCAATTTTTCATAAAACTATTGGCCATTTGTATGTCTTTTTCAGTAGAGAAATCTCTACTGAAGTTCCTTGTATATTTTAATCAGATTGTTTTCTTACTATTGAATTGAACTCATATATATGTATATAAAATCCCCTTTACCAGATATATAGTTTGCAAACATTTTCTCCCATTCTCTCATACTCTCTTGAGTATTTCCTTTGCTGTGTGTAAGGTTTTAGTTTGATATAATTCTATTTATTTTGCAGAGTCAAGATTTGAACTCAGGCACGTGGTTTTTTTAGAGTTGATGAGATTGATGACCAGCACAACTAAATTTTCATATATATAAAATTTAGGAAAACAGCCAATACGGTTAAGCAAGGTTTTGCCAAACATGTAAGTTATTTCTGAAAAGCTACACCCTTTCTCATCCCTCCATTTTGTTTATAATAAAACTGAGGGCAACAACTAGGTTTCTCTCATCCCTGAGTTACAATATAAGGCTAGTTTTATGACTAATAAATTCCGCATTCTAAGAATTGTAAAGGAATTAAGCATGAACCTCATAAGTTTATTAGACTTATAGACTATGAAAGTGGGCCTGAGGAGTAATGAGACAAAATAGAATTCCCTAATTATATTGTTAAAAACACTAGCTCAATAAGTTATCAAATGCTCATACACACCCTCACAAATAATATATACTATATCCCCCATAAACATAATAATTCCTTGGTGATTTTATAAAATTCTATAATAAAGAAAACTGTTTTAAACCTTTTGTTGTCTAAAAATGTTCTCAGATTCTCTACAGATGCTCCCGTTGAGTAGGATCTTGAGTTGTGGCAGGCTTTGCAACGTTTTTGCCAATTAAATATTATGAAAATGATGTTATGCAGCATCTGGGCCAGAACCCACAAGGTTTTTATCTTCTCCTCTCATCCTGTTGAACCCCTACAATACCAGATGCAAAAGTTGAGCTAGTCTCTCTGAGGGTGAGAGATCACACAGAAAGGGAGGCCCAGCTGTTAGACAGCATTAACCACCACACAGGGGAGTGAGGCCATCTTAGACCATCCAGCCACATCCAAACCACCAGACAACTGTACCACACGAATGGCCATAGACAAGACCAGTGAGGAATTTCCCACCTGGCCCAGCCCAAGTTGCTGATTCACAGAATTCTGAGCAAATACACAATGTATTGTTTGACACCACTAAGTTTTGGGGTAGTTTGTTACGCAGCAGTAGATAACTGATATAACTTACTTTCAACCATCACTCCTTGATATGGTTTAGATGTGTGTCCCCTCCAAACCTCATGTTGAAAAGTGATCCTCAATGTTGGAAGTGGGGCCTAATGGGAGGTATTGGGTCATGGCAGTGGGTCCTTCATGAATGGCTTCATGCCATCCCTTTGATTATGAGTGAGTTCCCTCTCTCTGAGTTCACAAGAGATCCAGTTGTTTAAAATAATGTGGCACCTCCACCACTCTGTCTTGCTCCTGCTCTTGCTACATGACATGCCTGCTCCCCCTTGGCCTTCTGCCATGTTTGTAAGATTCCTGAGGCCCATACCAGGAGCAGATGCCAGTGCAATGCTTCCTATACAGCCTGAAGAATGATGAAGATTTCAGCATTCTTCCCAGGACTACTTCATATTTAATAAGATACCTTCCTCAACATACCGATTTTTTCTGAGCTCCACATGTTCCAAGTCATCTTTTTTTCACATTAGGAGCAAGGAGGGATATATATCTCATGTCTCCTTGTCTTTTTTTGATTGTTTGTTTTTGTTTTGGCCAATAAAAAGCAGTGTCTCCAAGTTGAGAACAACTACTTTTCTAAGCTGTAGTTTTGTATCTTGTTGCAAATCCAAATTCTAAGCCTTTCAAATTCTTGCTCTAAAGCTTTAATCTTTTCCAAACATAAGGCTATTGCTTACAATGAATTTAACATGTTAACATCTCTGTAGCATCACTGGCTGTAGACATCAGCAGGGCATGCATTCATCTAAATAATTTAATTTAATAAAGCATTGGGCAAAACTCCACGTTCCGAAATGTCAGTCCTACCCCATGTAATTTCAATCATTGTATACTCATTCATTTGTATTTAAAACTTTGTCTTCTTTAAGCTTAATATAAAAATTCACTTACTTCTGGAATTAATCCTTGTCAACAAACACCTGGGTTAATATTTAATGGTTCCCCGAGAGCACAGGTTTATAGGAATAAGACATGGAGACAAGGAGATTACAAGACAGAGAAAATTTCGTACATCTATGCCTAGGGAAATTTTGTAGGCAACTCAATTCCTCTTTATCCCACAGAAGTCACTTAAAAAGATGAGCTGATTTCTTCTAACACATAATTTCTTACAGGATCTTCCTCTCTTAACTCTAATATAATATCCTAAATTATCTCATGGCACACTAGTAAATATGCCCCAATCAGAAAACAGTTCTGAAATTTATTATATGAGATTTTCTTGATGCCACAGGTATGGAACTCTGTGGCCCAAACTACATCTGACCGCACATATTCTCTGTCACCAGAAAATGTATGCCATAAGTATATTCTAAGATCTTTATGTTCAGTACTATAAAATGTTTGACTGTATTGGACAGCACAAAATACTGAAAGGGAATTTAAGGGATATGAACTTGTAGTTTTAAAATATTTTCAACTGCAACTTGGTGTTTAGGGAAGATTAGAGCAAAGCTTGGTACTAAATTTCCAAATAAGCTTGGATTTGGATTTCATACTAGAGACAGAAGTTCTCATGTCAGCCCAGGAGACTGGGAATAAAAACATTACTAAGGTTGGAAGCAAATCTTTTGTAAAATTACAAATATGGGTGTAAAAGGCAAATACAGTTTCTTCTTTAAAAGATTGGAGCTTTATATTGTTGCTTAAGACAATTGAGACAATATAAGAAAGGATTGTAAAATGTTCTAAGAGAAGGGCTGTGTGTTTACTTATGGACTGAATCAGCAAGTGGTTCTGCAGAATTCACTGGGACACTTCATACTTCAAAGATTAATTGAGTTCTTGCTTTCCAGAATTCTCTATTCTCTTTCCTCTCCCTTTTCAAATGCTCTCTTTCAAAGCTCAACTGAAATTCTCTCTTCAGAATGAAGTCTTCTCTGAGCATTCCAGCCCATCCAGCTATGCTTCTCCCTTCAACTCAGACACTGTTTTGGCAGATTCTACTCTAAATTATTTTGTAAGTGTGGATATGTTCTTTAAGAATAAAGGTGCCTGGACATTTATTCTTAGGAACTGGACATTGTACGTGTGTGTGTGTGTGTGTGTTAGGAAATGGACATTGTACGTGTGTGTGTGTGTTGTATTTTACCCACCATATATATTTGTGCTATGACATTATAACCACCTAACAGGTGCTTCCTGCCTACTGCACAAACAAAATACATTCACAAAGGCCATGGCATTGCAGTAAAGAAAGAGTTTCATTGATGGAGGTTGGCCATACCACATGGGAAACGGAATTATTATTCAAATCAATATCAAAGACTCTGAGGTTAGGGGTTTTTCAAAGGCAGTTTGAGGGGTAGGGGGATAGGGAACGGGGAGTGCTGACTGCTTGGTTTGGAGATGAAATCATAGGAAGTTGAAGCTGTCCTCTTGCACTGAGTCAATTCTGCATGGGCCCATGGGCGCAGTTGTGGATCACTGATAGAGCAAAAAACCTGAGAAGATATCTCAAAAGGCCAATCTTGGGGTCTACGATGGTGATATTATCTGCAGGAAACATTGGGGAAGTTGCATGTCTTGTGACCTATGGAATAATGGCTGGCAATCTTTTATGTCTACACTTTATTTTATGGTGGGTAAAATACAACACACACACACGTACAATCTTTTATGTCTACACCTACTCCTCCTAGCCTGGTGGTCTCTCATTAGCTTTACAAAGGTGGTTGAGTTTTGGGGAAGGGCTATTATCACTTAAACAATAAACTAAATGTCTCCCAAAGTAGCTTGACCTAAGCCTAGCAATAATTAAGGGAAGATAAAGGCAAGACAGGGATTGGTTAAATCAAATCCTTTCACGCTAGAATTTTCTCACGGTTATAATTTTTGCCAAGGTGTTCTCATAGTCTGTCCTGACCAAGGCATCAGATGGTGTGAGTTTAAGCCCCATCACTGCCAAATGGCACCTGTTTGACCTTTGAGTAGCCACTCAGACTCTCAGCGTCAGTATCTTTATCCAGAGAATGGAGACAGAAGACTTTCTTTCTGCCATCATCCGCATATTGTGAAGATTAAAGAAGACATTGTGAATGAAATTGCATCATCAGTTATAAATAACTTCCATGATGTGAGGTTCTGCTAGTACGTTTGGTACTCAAAAGTTAGTGACTGAAGGAATAATGGATAAATCTAAATGCTCTCTAGAGTTATACAGTATTATAAAGTATACAGTCACATTGAACAGGTTATGTTGAACAAGTAAGATTATTAATAAACATAGGTGATCAATGAGACGATTTATTAGGACATAGGTCATTAATGGCACAATTAGCACAATTAGGCATACCAGCCTAGGCAAGATAATTGGACTCTCTCCTTTGAAACTGCTGAAGGTCTCACTCCTTTTAAGAGCAGGAAGGTACACTAAGATACACTGGTACTTAGCAGAAACAGCATCATGCCATAATAGAAACACTTTATGAATTAATATCTAGACCCAGACTGACTTCATGTTTCTTGCTCCATTCCTACTTGCTTGTGTTACTTACTAGCTCTGTGACCTTAGGCAATTTATTTTATCCATCGCAGACTCAGTTTCTTATTTCAAAGAATAATTTTCAAAAAATATGTTATGCAAATACAAAAAGTATTTAAGTCATAAATGAGACTATCAGTAAGATAGTTCAAAGAGCTAGTTCAAAGAGCATTGGAAAATTAGTTATATATAAAAATTAAGAATAATGAATTTAGTTAATAATAGCATATCGATATTGACTCATTGATTGTAAAAAAAATATTACTACACTAATGCAAAGTGTTAGTTATTAGAGAAACTAGAGGGGATGCTGTATATAGGAGGAGAGGATGAGAAGGTATAGGGAAACTCTCTATATTTTCCACTAATTCTTTCTGTAAAGCCAAAACTGCTCAAAATAGTGTATTTAAAAAATAAAAATAATATGGTTTAAATAAAATTTTGAGTTTAAATATAAAATGTATAAATGTTCTACAGAGTAATAAATCCATATCTTTGGGGTTTTCTAGTAAAAAGAAATCCTTTGCATCTTTAACAGACAAAATGAACAAGTTAACATATAATTTCATAGTGCCAGAACTTTAATCAGTAATAAATAGCACAGTCAAAAACAGGTATATTCTCTTAGAAATAATCTTTAATGGCCTATTAAATAATGCCCCAGTATGACACTAGAAGGAAATGACCCCATCCTTTGTCTTATTTTTCAATTTTGAATAAGGTTTTCTTAATTCTTTTGTTATTGTTGTTGTGATGATGATGTTTCCTCTGGGCTTTTCTATCTCCAGCATGTTGCAGCTTTCATCTTGAACTCTGACTTGACTTCTCATCTTTCTTCACACTCTTGGATGCTCCCCAGTCTAGTTATGAAATGGCCCTCACTTTGTTTTATCCTCTTGGCCTTGGCATCCCAAGAACCCTCCTCAGCTTCTGATTCTTCGCTGGCCTGTGCTCGGCCTAAGATATGACTCTGGGTCCCTGGAAACTGCTGAGTCAAAAGAGGGACAAGAGACAGCAAGAACCTAGAATACAAAGAAATATAAAGAGCACCGTCTACTTTATTTACTAATTGCCCTGCTTCTGTCGCCTCCAGCACCTCTCCTTGCTCAGAAAATCATCATGAAACAGGGGCTCAGTGCATAAACCAAATATGGCTAGACCTGAGATTAGTTGGTCAATCATCTTACAAAAATCGAATTGTGCAAAATTCTGTCTTAGGAAGAATCGACGAGAAAGGCAAAAATAACATTGGACATGTAATAAAAGACAAAACCAACCATACCAGAAATGGACTAACAGCAGGCTAAGCTGCCTGAGTAAAAAGAGAAAATAACTGAGTTCTGGGCTCTGTGGTACAGTTAACAAACTGGTAGAGGATAGAAGTTAAAGGTGTAGCTTTGAAATTCAAAATAAGTTTATGTCTTGATTTGACCAATTATTAGATATTAAGCTGAATTGAACATGGACAATTTGCTTAATTTCTGTGCTTTAGTTTTCTCATAAGTAAAATGGAGACAATAGTAGTACCTATCTCAAAGAGTTGTTTTGAGGATTAAATGTGTTAATAAAGTAAAGCCCTTAGCCCTTAATAAATATTCAAACTATGTCAATAGCATTATCTTTGGTCTTTATAAACCATTTCTCCTTCCTGAGCCTTAGACCTCTCATCTATAGACCAAATATAACAATATGGTCTTGACTGGAACCCAGTGAATGTAGTACGTTCCTCATAAGGTACCAGTTTCAAGTGAAAATCTGGGGCCAGAAGTGATGTCATTAAGTAACTAAAACTGATAAGTAACTTCAAGTAGCATTTTATTTTACATAAAGATGAATGCCTTTTTGAGCAGATGCATGGAAATTTTACATTAATTTTAAAAAGGAAATGAGACACAATGGGATATTTAACAAGCAGGGCCCATTTAAAGATATGTCATCCCTTCCTTATCCCCTCCACTTCCCTAAGGAGGGTAGATTTGCTCTCTTTTACCCTTGGGAATATTTGTGTATAAGAGTATGAGATGCAATAGTTTATTAAAAGCTACTAAGTACTTAGCAAACATAAAGTGTTGCTAGATGCAGCATCATAAAGCAAAGAATGAGATATGACTAAGTGTCACAGGTGAAGAATCAGTCCAAATTTTTCATAAGTGATGAGAGCTGTGAAACAGTAGCAACTTTGGAGGCAGAGGGAGACAAAAGAGCTTATGAGAGAGCTGAGATTTGAAGAAATATTGGGATGGGCTGTAAGAAAAACAGTTATCCAAAAAGGACCAGTAAAAACATACCATTCATATCCTCCTGTGATAATTGCTGGAGCCCCAAGTGTAATAGAGCTAATGAACTGTTTGGACAAGTTAAACCATGAGTTTTTGGTTTTGCTTTGTTTTCCCTCACATAGGTGGCCAATACCTTGATGACCTGGTGAACTAACAATTGCTGATCTCAAACCATACACTGTAAGGTCAAGCACAGTATGATAGATAATTTGCTTTGGTATCTGTTTATTTGTATTCAGTTAGAAATTAGTATTGTCAAGCTCAGAAACGGGCTTGTCGATTCTTCCTAAGACAGGATTTTGCACAATTCGATTTTTGTAAAATGGGAATTTGATGGATATTTCTATAAAGTAATGTGATACAATCAGAATCTAAGAGGCATTACTCAGGCTCCAGGATGTTAGGAGAACACTAAATCGAGTAGCTATGAATGGAAAATATATATGTAATTTTTTATTACTCTGAGGCCATAGACCAGTACTCAGGCAATCAGATTGAGTATAGGAAGTATAGAGCCCATAAGATTTTGGTCTTGGTAAGTTAAACAGTGAAGCTTGAGACCAGCCTGGTCAACATGTTGAAATCCCATCTCTACTAAAAATGCAAAAATCAGCCAGGCATGGTGGCGCACACCTGTAATCCCAGTTACTTGGGAGGCTGAGGCAGGAGAATCGCTTGAACCTGGGTGCCATTGCACTCCAGCCTGGGCGATGGAGTGAGACCCTGTCTCAAAAACAAACTAACAGTAAAGCTCATGCTTTCCTGTGCCACAGGTGTGCATTTCTACCCAGTGGTAGAATCTTTTTTTTCAACTTAAATTATTATCTAGGAGTTACTATCCCTGCTAGAGCAGTGGTTCTAAACCAGGGGGAATTTTGCCTCCCAAGGACATATATGGAAATATCTGAGCACAACTGACACAACTAGAAGAGGGTGAGCTACTCACACCTAGTGTGTAGAACCCAGGCATGCTGCTAAACACCCTACAAAACACAGGGCAGCACTCCACAAAAATCTTATCCAGCCCCAAATGTCAATAATGTTGAAACTGACAAATGTATGCTAGAGGGAGCAGTTTTCCACGGTTTCCTTCTCCCCAGACTTAGCTAGCACAGAACCAACAAAACAAAAAAGTAAATAGCATACAACTTAAAGAGCTCAAATAAAAGAAAAGGGGTACTATTCCCAGAATTTTAAATTGGAAACCAGCCTTTCTCAGACTGTATTAAAAAGAAACAAAGTTTCTGCAGACTCTGGTAATAAAAGTTGCAAATAAAGTGAATGTTGAGCACATGTAAGGGATAATTACAATTTTCTACAAAGAATAAAGTACTTGCTATGTAAAAGTGATATCCCATGACAAACAAGTGTAAAGTAAGAACCACAGGAAAGATAAATCTGCAGAATTTAACAATGCAGGAAGAAGACACAAGATCAGCCAGATCATCATTAATTTTTTATGAGGCGGGAGCTGAGAGTACACACTGCAGTTTGTTGTATTTTATGCTTACGTTCTCATAGATTTCCAAAGTTACTACTGTCAAAGATTAAAGATAGTTGCAAATTGTTTGACTCTCCTTCCTTGAAGAGATGGGCTCCATATCACCTTCACTTGAAATTGGGAGGCCTTTATGATTGCTTGGCCAGTAGAATAGAGTTTCTGGGCCCAGGCCTAAGGAGACTAATAGCTTTCACTTGCTATCTTTTGGAGGACTCTTTCTGAGAGTCCAGGGTGTCTCTGAAAAAAATCTAATGTACCCTGAAAATGCCATGCTATAAGAGTCACATGCAAGTACTCTGGTCAATAGCACCAGATGAGTCCAACCTTCCATCCATCCCCACCAAACTTGCAGACATGTAAGTAAAGCTGTCGTGGACATTCCAGACCATCCTATCTGCCCACTGATACCACAGAGTGACCTTTGTAAACACCACATCAAAACAAATGGCCAGCTGAGTCCTGAATAAATTCCTGATCCAAAAAAAAGTGAGATATAATAAAATATTTGTTAAGACATTAAGTTTTGAGGTATTTATTATGTAGTAATACATAAACAGAAAAATTCTGTTATTGTACTTATGAAATAGCATTTTAAAGAATTCCTCTCTAGGTATTGATATATATGTAGATATAAAAATTGAATGGTCTCTGCCTGACCATGACAGATTCTTATGTTGAAAAGAAAACAGCAGATAAACATCCCATTTTATGGTTTGTTTATTTCAACTGAGGTGAGATTTAAGATTGCAGAATTATAGCATGGCTTGTGGCAAAAGGCACAGCTTTCAACTTAGAGATAAGGCTAATAAAATGGAATTAAGTTTCCACCAGGTATGGAAACACTGCCAGCTTAAATCAACTTGGTTTAGAATTGATTGCCTCTTACGCAGACTAATCAGGATGCTTGTTAATTGCAAAGATATCCTTTATTATTGTTCTTCAGAACTCTGTCTTTCCTACTTGGAAACTTTGTCAGATCTTGATTTATCTTTTACCTTGACCAAGAAAACCCACAAAAAAACAAGACAAATTTAAAAACCTATCTTTTAATGCTCTCCACTGCTTGTGATTTTCCAAAAAAAAATAAGTTGTTTCTCTAGCTTGTTAGTACTGATGGGGAAAGATTGTACTCTAGGACGTCAAGAGAGAGAGGAAGCCAATGCTAGATCATGGGCGGTGAGGGACTGGTTCAGCCAGAGAGGGAGAGTTGTGAGATCAACTGGGAATAATAGTTCTTTCCTGCTTAGGCAGGTCCTTTGCAATAACCCCATGCCTACGATATATTCTAGTTTGATCCACTAGAGATGTCCAAAATAAGTTTATTCAGAATTACGTTCTCCCTGAGTTTTCTCCAGAAAAGAAAACATTCTTATGTCCTGGAATTATTCTTCATGCCACTTCATATTCAAGTTTTCCCCTTCCAGAAAATATTCTTTTCAAGTATGAGGCCCATAATTGAACAGACCAGTACATAGCAGAGCAGGATTGTCACCTTCACGTTCTTGATCATGATGCATCTTTCAATGAAGTGCAAGATGGCTTGGGCCTTTTATATAAAGGGCACATTGTTAATAGCTAATAAACAATAACAAAAGCTACCTTATACCTCTATACTATCTGTTATATCTTACCTCATCAGATATGCAGGAACCTAAAAGAATATCTGAATAAGTGAGTCATTTGTTCTGAGCAACATTTCTGGAGGCCAAGTATCAGATAGAAAGGTGTAATTAGATCAAACTCCAACCCTAGATACTCAGCTCTAGGAAAGACATCTAACTACTGCAAGCAAGAGGGTAGTTTGTTAAGCTTCTGATCCATGACAACTAGTGGGTCAAAAGATATACAAATGAATAATTTGAAAACAAATAGAATTAAGGTTCATGGATGTCCTAATTAGGCATGTCTAGTGGTAAGCATATTTTTATTTATTTAATGTAGGTATAATTTTTTAGAAATGAAAATGGATGGACGAATTAGTTAGCTTTAGTGGAATGTGAACTGTATAAATGCAAGCAAGTCAGTATCCACACAGAATGAGAAACTTTTGCCTTAACATAGTGGGCAGCTGGTAGTAAAATAAAATCTTATTTTTCTTGTCAAGGTTTGGGCTGTTAGACAGAGGGGGGAAAAAGAAAAATATACCTTTATTATCCACGTGTATGTGTGTGTAAAGGCAATAAGAAATCCTGTTGCCGTTGCTTTCACTCTACGGTCAAGCATGAAAGAAAATTTTTAAACGAAACTGTAAGTTAACCTGGCTAAGAGTGGATGATTAGCAGTGGATGATTCAAAGGCCCCAAAGGCTATTTAACCAGTAGGAAGTCACAGAAGGCCAGTTTCTGCATGGACATGTGTGCACACACACATTAACTGTTAGGTCTTCTTGCAATAGAAAATTCATGGATTCCATCATCATTATTTTAGTCCATTTGTGCTGCTATAAGAAAATACCTCAGACTGGATAATTTATAAAGGACAGAAATTTATTTTCTTACATATCTGGAGGCTGAGAGTCCAAGATTATAGTACCATCGGGTTCAGTTGTCTGGTAAGGGCTGCATTCTCTAGAGGGTGGAAATGCTATGTCCTCATCTGATGGAAGGCAGAAGGGCAAGTTAGGAAAACTGCATAATCCCATTCACAAGAGAGGAACCCTCATGGCGTAATCACCTCTTAAAAGGCCCCACCTTTTAATACTCTCACATTTTGCAGCACCTGAGTTTTGGATGGGACACATTCAAGCCACAGCAATCATGAATGCATATGCTCTTATACGAAAGGATTTGCTTGCATAATGATCTTCTTTATGAAATCTTACCTCATCTACAGAGTATTGTATTCTGAAAACCTAACACACTAATGTTGCTAAGAAAATCAAGAATAAAGATATTTACCTTTATTGATAGTCTTCACCATATGTTTATAGCTTCTAATTGAAACTGTAGGTTTCCATTAAATGAATAACACATCTGTGGACTGACAACAGCATGTTAGCACAGAAAACACTAATGAGTAGGCTCTTTGATTGTATGGATGGGCTGTAAGTTATGTGTATAAAAGTTGTAGGATTGGTGGCTTAACTACATAGTAAAACTAAAACTTTAAGTACATGTTAAGGCTTTCAGTGTAATCAAATGTATCCAACAAGGCCACCATTCCCTGAAACATTTTGTGAAATATATTCATAAAATATTACAGACTCTATGGAACAGCCTCAACATACAGCAACTCTTTGGATGTGTCCCAAGCAAAGTCCTTGGAACTTATTTGAGTAAATATGATGGGTTATCAAACTGAGTCGTGATGCTTGGGGACAAAAACATAGGATGTAGATACTGAAGAGGAATTTTCAACATGACTAATTACCTGATTCTAAAGGCAGTTCAAAGAGAGATGTTCAAAATATTTAAACAACGGTAACATTATTTGTGTAGGGCATGCTTTGATGGAGTAACAATTTATATGGTTACATTCTGATTTTTTCAAAAATTCTCATTATTTCTGAGTAGTCTCTTAATATGCTCCAGTTATAATAGCCAAAGCCTAATCCATACATCTCTATTTTTAAAATATTGTAGTGCCAGATGGCACAGATGACTAGGATCAAGCAGCATTTTAATTCATTAGACATGCATTAGAGAAAATATATACTCAGTGAATAAACCATTGCATTATCAGGCTTGATGCCAGTTTATGGATCTTTGCATCATGTAGAGTGTGGTACAATTATTTTCACATTCTGTTACCTGTAACATTACTTTATCTCTTTTGTGTCATTAAATAACAAATGTCTTAAGGTCTATATCTTTTGTAACTTTCCAACTTCATTCATTCAGGTCAATAAAATTTTATAGAGCAAGTGCTATCTGCCAGGCACTGTTCTGTTCCCCAGAGATATAGCAGTGAGATAGACAAGATTCTGCCTTTAAGAGATAAAATGTTACTGATTGCTTATTAGATTAAATATTAAGATTAATATGAAGTGCTATAATATAAGTTTTCATTTAGCTGCATGTGATGTACACTTTCTCCTCCACAATGTAAAGGGTGAAGTTTATTTTGCAAACCTCTCTCACAACCCATTGCCTTCCAAGAAAAGCACAGTCATGCCTTTTTTTTTTGTTAACATGAAATGAAGATATAGATAATTCTGAGGACAAGTTGCAATAACACCTGCTATAAGCAAATGAATACCGCAATGTCATATCATGAAAAGGGCAGTAAAAGAAATAAACATTGTTATTAAAGAGAATAATGGTGGGTGGTAACTATTTATTGCTCTGTATAAAATTTCACATGAACATAGAATTCCTGCACCTTGTTCTGGTAGTATCATCCTATCAGAAATTGGTTCTCAGCAGTGGTATTAATGGGAGGTTGTTGGTTTTGTGTGTGCATGTGTGTGTATGTGTGTGATTTCTCTTCAAAGGCTTGTAATATGTTACAAAAAAACTCATTAATTTCTTTCAACGCATTTTAATAACTTTTAATAAGCTTTATTAACTTCTGATTAACATTCTTCAAAATGAATCTACTCTATTCATGTATTTATCTAAACTGTATATGAATTTATTTTTCTTTCCATTCTCTAAAAGTTTCTGTGATCTATGAAACCAAATGACCCTGAATCCTCCAGTCTCTAGGAACATTCTTTCTTTAATATTAAAAAAAAATAATAAGTGTACTCAATCCTCCATCTCACTTCAGGGAATTGAGTCTCTTTTCCAAATTTTTTCATAATTTTCAGAGCATCTCACACTCCTGGTTGTCATCTTCCATTCATACTCTGAGGTCCAGCTCCTAGTGTATTTTATTCATTTTCTGTCATCTTTTACCATGTCTCCAAACGGAACCTGTTCCAGGACGCATTGCTCTGTGTCTTCAAAAATAAAATCCATTTTAAATTCCTAAAGGAACTGATAATTTTGCTAACAAAACTTTACTAGATACTTGAGAGGAAAATGAAGGGAAAATACAGAATAAGACTGTTCTATATCTGACATCATTTATCTTAAATTCCATCAGCCTCATCCTGTCACTTTTCTAAGGCCCTGCCTTTCTGAGGCTCCCTTTCTCAAAACTTATCAAAACTCCTGAATGTCTTTGCTTTTTATAATATGTAAGGTTTTCCTTACGGCAGATCTTTTTATTCTGTCTTCAAAACACCAAGGATCGTTTCATTTTAAGTCAGTCTCTTCATTTTTTTTTTTTTAATGCAGAGAAGTTTAGCTCCCTTTGTGTTCCTTGATCCATAATTTCAATATTTTCCTCAAAGAGCAGTTTCCTTCTTGGTGTGAATTCTGTAGTTCTTTAGAATGTGAAAGCGGCAGCAGTTAATTACTTTCATTGTTTTAAACAATAGCTTTCTGCTACATGCTCAGTAAGGCTCTACTCACCTGTAGGTATTTTCTTCTAATGCTTCACGTTTGGAACAAAGATCAGAATGAGCAGAGAGTAAGCTGGAACATCTAGTAGTCACTGGGGACAGAAAGTGCTTGACAGGGTGAAAAGGGCAATTACAGATCCAGTTCAGATCAAGGAACCCCTATCCTGGGGCCACCGACTGGAAAGTGAAGGTGGAGGTGGTAGATACATTTGAGAAAGTACAATATTGAGACAGAAACATATAAAAAACAAAACAAAACCAAAAAAAAAATACAAACAGGCAAGCTTTGGGCAAATGAAGTTTACAGGATCGATGGAAAACACTCCTCAGTGTACAGTAGGTACACCCCAAGAAATGACAGCCATGAGGCTGCTGAAGAAGACATATCCAATAAATCTGTTTTTAAACGGGTTGGTAGATAGCTGTACCTCTATAGGGACTTTCAGCGCATATTAACAGTCCCAGTAGACATTACACTAACCCTTGGGTAGGTTAGAGTCAAGACTATCTCCAAGCCTGCTAGTTACTTGAGTGTGAGCAAATGAGAGACCCAGCCTCTCAGCGATCCCAGTGAAAAGAGGAGCTGATTGCAGAAGCCAGGATCAACCAGCTGGGAAGGGACTAGGAAAGGGGCAAGGGCTGATTTCAGTAAACAAACTTCCTTTGATTTCCTTTCCCGCTCAAAGCACCTAATTGTTGCAGGTTACTTTTATTCAGGTCACTCCATGTCTCCTTGTTTATGTATTCTACCTACAATAGACATTCAAGCTAGAACAACTAGCCAATTCTTCAAAATGTACATTTTAAGACATCAAAGAATATTTCATTGTGTACACAAATAAAACAAAGTAACAATATTGGATCTGTTAAGCAAAAAAATAGTGGGCTGGTGAACTTTTCTTTTCATCTTGAGATTTTCGGCAGAGCCTGATGTCCCCAGTTTTTAGGTCGATGATGACTATTGAAAACAATTCCTTAAATCTCAGTTTCCTTATCTGTAAAATGAGAATAGCAGCAGCATCTAACTCAGAAGGTTCTTGTTGAAAATAAATGAGATAACAGGAATAAACGTGCACTCAGCTCAGTGCTGATATGTAGTTTGAAGTCAATAAATATTACCTATTATTTTATCATTCTTTTATCATATCACCTTTACGATGTTCATTTAATCGAACTAGACTTCCTTAGTCTTTCCTAGTGAACTCCTAGAAATTATAATTCATTCTGCAATGACACTAAGGACTCTAAATTAAACAGAGTAATAAAATATTCACCATAAATGAAACTATCCTTGTAAAACTCAAGAATATTAGGAAACCATCAAAGTGGATTTTATGCAGTAGGAAATACACAGATTTAAATTGAATAAGAGTTTTCAAATGAAACTCCAAGGACAAATGTGGTTTTATTTGAGAGAAGGAACTGAGAAAAATAATTAAATAATAATCCAATAATAAAACTGGACCAGTAAAAAGAAAACAAGAGTATGTGAGGTTCCAGGAAGCTGGTATTAAAATTAACATCTTTTAATGATGTTCGTGTGCCTTAAGATTATACCTAGCATCATTTAGTAAGCCAAGTCATCTTTATTTCTTTGCAGTATTAACATCTTTAATAGTTTTACTTACTAAAAGTGTTGTATCATTTTAAATCATTTTTCTCAAACAAATATGAGAGGAGAAAAGTCTGATTTTGCACTAAAGGAAACAGAAGTAGAGAAGGACAAGTGGCATAAGATGCTTCACGGAGCTTGAGAGAAGCAAAAATCTCAAGCGCCAAGCCTGGGACATTATTAGCCCATGTTTTAATCCTATAAGTCATGGTCTCTGCCTCTCTGAGTGATGATCATTTAAACTACACCAAAAGGGCTATAATTCAGGCAGGTTGTCCAAATGCTCTTGCTTCAAAGGCCCAACGGACAAAAGGAAAATAATTTTTCTGAAATTGATATATATCACACATCAAGGCTTCTTATCATTGTCTAATCATTTACAAGCTCTCATTTTTCTAGGGTTGGTAATTTTAGCTGGAGGAATCCCGGACAGTCAGTCATAAGAGAAAATGTGTTATAAATAGCTAGAAGGGCTGGCCTTAAGAGCACGCAAATGTAGCTAATGGTTTGAGTTGAAGACAGCACCTTCCAAAACCAAACAACAAAAAATTACAGAACAACCAACCAAAGCAACCAACATTTACCATTAGAAATCCACGTGCTTATGTTATACTGAGCGCCAACTACATGCCAAATACTCGTCTAGCCTTTTTGCATATATTATTTTACTTAATCCTCTTGTTCCTCTAAAGAAAATATTTTACTTCCATTTTATATATGGAGAACACAAGGCATGGAGAGTTTATTTGGCTTATGGGGGCTATAAAATCCTCCTAAAATTGAAATGCCTAAGGAAGGTATTAATCTGCAGCTATTTCCTTAACTATCCCCATATATCTTCCCAAGGTTCAAAGAAAGACTGGTGGGTTCCAGGCAGAAAAAGGTATAAAGAAATTGCTACATAAAGTCTTCATTATATTGTGTATGCTATTTTATTCAGGTCTTTGCATATTAAAATAGTAAATTAAAATTGTTGTACTTTATTACTATATTTTTTATCATTTGTGCAAAGACTTCCATGTTTGTACTCCTGGTGGAAAGAAGGCCAAGCATTACTGGAAAAATGAGGTTGTTACCGGTACTAATGACAGGAAACTAGAATTGTGAGGAGAGTCCTATGCAGTCAGAAGAGTGGATTGAGCCTCTTAAAAGCTGGACTTTGAGGAGTTCAGATGACCAGGTATACACTCCCTCATGGTCAGTTAAAAGTTATACTCACCACTTTATCCTAATGTAATTTCTTGAACCCCCTGTTCAGACACTGTTTTAGAGACTGGTAATGTTATTCTCTTATTTGATGTTCTTAAGAATTGCAACTACTCTATGAGTTAGTCTAATGCAGGTAACACTGAGGCAGGAAAAGACCCAAAAGTTAGTAACATACAACAGCAAAGGTTGATTTTTGCTCATGCTGTGGATCTAATGCAGATCAGCTGTGGCTCTGCTGTGCATTGCCTTTGTCCTGAAATCTAGACTAAAAGGGCACCTTTTGAATACAAAATTGCAAAGGAAAAAGAGACACAGAAAAGCATTTGCTCTTAAAACTTGTCAGACATAACACGTATTACTCCTGCCCACATTTCATTGACCAAATAAGTTCGATAGTCACTCCTAAGTTCGGTAGGCTGGAAAAATATAATCCTCCTGCAGGGAAGGACAGAGTAGAAAAATGGAATATATGGCTAGCAGAAATGCAATCTACAATGCACTATTTAGCCACCAAATAGTTAGTTCTCTCTCTCACCCATAGGCAGAACATACCTCCTTCCCTGAGGAGGCAACTCAAAAGTCCTATTCAGTAATTGTTCTTAGCTTAAAGGTCAGGCATTTAGGTGATGCCAATTTTTTTCACCATAGGCCTGTATGTTGCTCCTCCTGTGAACTATAAGATGTTATCCTTCCTCACATACTCGATATGCAATTGTGGAACAAAAAGCAAAAATAACTGCAATAAAATCTCTCGTGAGGAAATATAAAAAATACAAGGCACAAAGAAGTCACTGGTTCACAGAAATCCTGCAGTACTACTGGAAAGATATTATAGGGGACTTCCAACATGGAGATGAGGAAGGTTCTTGATTAGGTCCTGATGCCATATTTTCATGTTTTATTTTGTTAACAGCAGCCCCAACTTCTCATACAAATTATTCAGTAGCACAGGCTGGTTTCTCCCCCCTCTGGTGATACATTTCTTCAAAAGCTCCAAAGATGGCTTATAATACTAGGATGGAACGACAAGTATTTGCAAAGTACGATTATGATAAACCACAACTACAATACAGTATGTATGGTTATTTAATGGCTGAGAACATGGCAGCTCCAAGCAGTCAACTTCCTCATTCAAGGCTAGATACCCAGAACCAGGATTCCAACTCAAGTTGACCTAAATCCAAAATCTATGTACATTTCACTACATGATGCTTCAGCTACGTGGAGAGGGTACTTTAACAATGCTATTTGGAATTATCTAGATTTATGTTATTCCTTATTTTCTTCTAGTTTTGGTGATGTGTTGTTTGAATTGTTCAGTCTTACCTTAGTTACTAGTTACCCATTTTTGGCCCAGAGCATTAAAGCAAGTGCTGCATCCTCCCCAAGGGGAGGAAGTTGGAAGTGCTGATCAGTGAGATACCACAGGGTAAAATCTGGGAAAGTTTCACATTTAAAGATCAGCTACCCCTCCCCACCACTAGATTCCCATTTTAGCTTTAGAGATCTGTGAGTTTATTTCCACTTTGGAAGGCTGTGGTATTGCCAGGAAGGAATCAAAGAGAAACTTATTCTCTGTCTCAATTTTATCAAAGGCCAGCTCTGATACTCACTCAAAGGTTTTTTGCACTTTCATCTACTCCCCAATAACAAAGGCTCTCTCTTGACCAATTTAAACTTTAACAGAATATTATATTACTATTCAAATGGGACTCTAGCCAAGCCTAATTTGTCTATGGCAAACAAATGGCAAAGTTGGATAAAGACAGCCTGGGCTGTCCCTGTTTGTCAGCGAGGTTGTTTTCAAATAGCAACTGGAGTAAATGCTTTAGCCGCAGCTTACACAGAAGCCAGTGCCAGCATGTGGTGCGAGGGAAATGAAGCCAGCTTTCAGGAGATTGTTCCAATGGCTGGAGTCCATCCCCTGTTCACAGCTCACTCCCCTCAGCCTGATGTTCTCATAGAACTTTACACTTGCTTCTCACTTTGATAGTATTTTCAAATCTAGAAATACTTTCAAATCATTGTTTTGGTTGGAAAAAGGAATGAGTCCCTAGTGGATCAAATTTTGGGGGGAACAGGGACAAGTCAGAAACAAACTACTCCTGAGCTCCACATGGACAATTCACTCATGGGATTAGGACAAAAATTTTAGTTGCAGCAGGTCAGATTTCAGGCAAGGACTCCCTCCAAGATTAGTGCTGCTGGGTGTGCTTGTGCCTAACAGAGAAAGCTGATTAGATGTTCTTGTTTCTTGATGCTTTGCTTGTTTTTAAAAATACTTATAAACACCAGGCCCAGGGTAATAAGTCTCTCCTATGAAAATGTTTCAGTGTTATGAGATGAAATTTGTACTCTTGTGGCTTGTTTCAGTCCTCTGTACTGGAAAATTATTTGCCAAAGATGAGCTCACTGTATGTCTTTGAGGAAAAAAAAAAAAAAAAAAACTCTTGTCCTAAGAAGAAAACATAAATTGATGCCAGGACAAAGGAAACTTGTAACCAGAAAATTTGTAATATGATTGGGAAAACAAACAAAACAATTTAGAAATACATCTACAAGAAACAACGGGAAAAAAAATTGTGAAACCAAAAAGTCATGTCCATTTTAAATTCCATAAATGCAAGAGCTGTGACAATTCATTCATCAGGATTTCACACAGGACTTGGCACATAATAGGTGATCATGAAATATTTGTTGAAAAGTGAATGATTGCTAAAGAAGCCAAGCACTAGAATAAAGAGCACATATTTTTCATTAAGCCAGTGTTCTTTAGAGGGGTGGTTCTTAAAAGAATAAGAGAGGTTTAAGGTCCGGCACAGCGGCTCATACCTGTAATCCCAGCACTTTGGGAGACCAAGGTAGGTGGCTCATTTGAGCCCAGGATTTCAAGACCAGCCTGGCCAACATGGCAAAACCTATTTCTACAAATAATAATAATAATAATAATAATAATAATAATATTCCTGCAGGGTGGTGCATTCCTGTAGTTCCAGCTTCTTGAGAGACTGAGGTAGGAGGATCACCTGAACCTGGGAAGTCAAGGTTGCAGTGAGCTATAATCATGCCACTACACTCCAGCCTGGGAAACAGAGCGAGACTCTGTCTCAAAAAAAAAAAAAAAGAAGAAGAAGAAGAAGGAGGAGGAGGAGAAGAAGAAAAATAAGAGAGGCTTAATAGTGGATAGAATGAAAAAGGAGAGAACATTCTAGACAGAAAATTGGAATTTGGAATTTGTAAATGTTCAGAGGATGAAAATGTTCACAGGAAACACAAAAGATAATCTCGCTGGAGTTCAAAGGAGGAAGTTCAAGCTCCCTTGCTTGATCAATATTGTTCCTAATGCCAATGGACACCAGCTGAGTCTGGTCCTGCAGGAATGGAGTCAGTCCATGTGAGAGTTCCACAGGGCTGAGGCTGGAGGGGCAAGGTCTATCCAGAGCTCTGGGTGATGCCAAATTCAAAAAGGGGTGAGGATGTCAAAGCAGAGCAAAGGAACAAAGCTCATAAGCCTAGGTCCTGTCAGGTCATCAAACAAGAGAGGATCTACCTCTGGTGAGCACCAGAATACATAGGGACTGGAAGGGAGATGAGTGAGAAACAGGGGCAGCGGTGCTGGGCTAATACTTCACCCACTTTCCTGGGTTCTCTCCTGCATGGTGGCAAGGAGAGCTGTCTGAATCTAGACAGACCAAGATGGAGCAGGTATCTTTCTTCCACTCCTGCCCCACATTTGTTTCTGTAGGTTTTCCAAGTAGAAATCTCTCCACATACTGGAATTTTCTTGAAAACCGTAACCATTCTTTCATCCTTACTGCCCTCAATGAAACCAAATTCTGTAACTAACCATAGTGCCTACATTCTACTTGCATTTTCCTTCTCGTCTCAGATCCCTAAGACAGGACATGAAGATGTGGGGAGGTAGTCTGAGTCTTGGTTGACCGGGCCCAGGAGAGACCATGAAAGGTGCATTAGATGGTTGGCGGTGGGGGAGAAGTATGTTTGTATTAGAAGCTACAGGGTTAAAATACCTGCATGAGGTCACAGATCCCAGATTGCATTCCTTTTGTTTTCCTCACTGCTGAATAGTCGTGGTCTTAAGGAAATGGAGTCATATGGCCTCCTTAATGCTCAGAGTGCAGAGTGTGCATTATCTTCTTGTTTTGTGTGCACTGGGGCGTGTCCTCAGTGTCCAGTTTGGTGTCCCACCACTTCTTCAAACCTCTGTTAGATGCCAGGAAAATAAAATTGAGTGAATTCATCTCACAGCCCCAGGCCACACTGCAGAAATGGGCCCCAAATGGTACCTTGCTCCACTCAAGTTGCTGTGTGAGGAGATAACCCTGAGAAAGGTTCTCTAACTTACTGCTTGGGAAATTCATGATTCTGTGTTATCCCTCTCAGATGAAAACTCAATTGCAAAAGGCAGCACTCCCTAAAGCTCTCCTTTCCCCCACAAAATATAAGAAATATAACATGACACTTCCACATGAGCCTGGCTTTCACTGATAGCAACAAATGCAGCAAGAAGCTGGCGTCTAGGGCAGCACCCAGGAAGTATGCTAGAGAGCGTAGGCAGCAGTGAAGGAGGTGAGGTCTTCACTCAGGCCTTGACTTGTGCCTGGGTAGCATAGATCACTGCTAGCCTCATCCAAGTGAACTGAGAACATAATCACTAATGCTCATTTCATGATTTATGTACTTGAGCAGAACATTTCTTAGATACCAAGGTTAATACCTACTCAACTAAGCTTGGGGAGGGGATGCAGCTAGACTAGAAAGTCTGGATAAGTAGTTCCCTCACTCTTACATACATCAAAATCACCTGTGTCTGCAAAACAACATGGGTTCCTGATCACTGCCAAAGAGCTTCTGGTTTGGTCTGGGGCAGAAGCAGGAATCTACATTTTTAACAAGCACCACAGGCTTTTCTGATGCAGTTAGCATAACCTCAGAATTGAGCAACACTGATCAGGGATATTAAAGATGATGCTACTTTCTACCTGCAATGAACCAAAAGGGTAGAACTTGGGAGATGTAATCAGGAAGCCATAGTGGATCATCAAACAGGAGGAGGACAAATGGTGTGACTCAAAGTTCAAAGCAAGTGATTGGAAATTATTTGGAAGCAGTCACAAGACAAATAGATGGAGCAGGTAAGCTGGTCCCTGAGGCCAGGGCTGGTGTCTCCAGTGGCTGGCTATCACTCACTTTGGCTGACTTTGCCAGGCTAAATGTGCTGGGGAGGCTGGTTGTGTTTAAAGCAGGGGTTCACAATCTAGGCATACATTGAAATTACCTGGAGACTTTAAAAACACTGGATCCCACACCTAGAGATTCTGATTTCATTACTCTGGGGTCTGTTCTGGGCAGACAGATTTTCAAAATCTCCTCATGAGGTTCTTATGTGTAGTCAAGCTCTGGTTTAAAGAATCAGTAACAGCAGGAATACCTCGATTAAATATTCTTTTTTTTTTTTTTTGAGACCGAGTCTTGCTCTGTCACCCAGGCTGGAGTGCAGTGGCATGTTGCCCAGGCTGGAGTGCAGTGGTGTGATCTCAGCTCACTGCAAGTTCTGCCTCCCGGGTTCACATCAATCCCCTGCCTCAGTCTCCCAAGTAGCTGGGACTATAGGTGCCCGCCACCATGGCTGGCTAATTTTTTGTATTTTTAGTAGAGATGGGGGTTTCACTGTGTTGGCCAGGATGGTCTCAATCTTCTGACCTCGTGATCTGCCCTCCTTGGCCTCCCAAAGTGCTGAGATTACAGGTATGAGCCACCATGCCCAGCCCGATTAAATATTCTTAAGGAGGGCTGGGTGCAATGGCTCACACCTGTAAACCCAGCACTTTGAGAGGCTGAGGTGGGTGGATCACCTGAGGTCAGGAGTTTGAGACTAGCCTGCCCAACATGGTGAAAACCTGTCTCTACTAAAAATACAAAAATTAGCCGGGTATGGTGGTGCGTACCTCTAATCCCAACTACTTGGGAGGCTGAGGCAGGAGAATTGCTTGAAACGGGGAGGCGAGGTTGCAATGAGCCATGACTGAGCCATTGTACTCCAGCCTAGGCAACAAGAGTGAAACTGTCTCAAAAAATTTTTTATATCTATCTAGCTATACACACACACACACACACACACGTATATATATTTATATGTATATTATATGTATATTCTTCAGGAGAACTTCTCAAACTGTAATTTGCACACAGTTCAACTGGAAATCTTGTCAAAATTCAGATTCCTTCTGAGCCAGCCTGGCATGAGGCCTGAAATTCTGCATTCCTCACAGCTCTCAGGTGCTGTCGATGCTGCTGGCCTACACACCACATTTTGAGTAGCAAGGATCAGGAAAGCCACATTCTCTCACTCCAATCCAGCAGTGGAAACTTGTTAGAAATGCAGTTCTCAGGTTTCATCCTACAACTATCATAAACCTTGGAGGTGCCTCTGCTTTTGGCCAAGCCCTGCAGGCGGTTCTGATGCTCTCTCAGGTTTCTATGCCTCTGCTCTGCTCCACAACATAACCGTGTGTCATTATTTCACCAGCCCAGCTAGGTCAGGAGCACTTCCTTCTCTAAATGTGACTGGACCTCTCCCAGTGGGGTGTCTAGGATTTTAACAGGGAAGCATCTCACTCTCTTTTTCATCTTGACAATTAAAAGGCCATTATTCTCACATGACCCCTAAATGGTAATGAATCTAACGCACTGCTCTTTGTTCCAGCGCTGAACCACGCAAGCTCCATAAAATGAGGGGGTGGTCACGCTCTCCAGGGTCCTTTCTGTTTCTGACAGACTGATTCCACCACTCTCCAACTAGAGAGGCTGTGATGCCTTTGTCCCGGGACTCCAATCAGCCACCCGTGCTGTATTGTTGCTATTGTTATGCCCCTTTTTAAAAAAAGAGGAGAGGGTCAAAGGCAGCAGCAAACCTCAGATGCTGGGCAGCAGTCACTCATTCTTGCAAAGTCAGTAACCCCTAGCAGCAGGGTCTGGCTTACAATGCATGGAGACGCAGAGGCAGAAGGCTGCAAAGAAGCCTGGATTTCTTGTGGGACCCTGGCTGGCTGGAATTACCCCAAAGCTCTAGGCATAAGTGTGGGGGAGTCCCTGTGAAGCTTCTTTTCCAGCTCCTTGGCATTTATTACACACTATGAACTCTGTCTTTCAACCGTGAGTGTTAGAAATGGCCCACCTAGAACGCACACAGCCCTGTGAGGCTGGGTAATCTAGCCATCCCAGTTTGCCAGAGATGGCCTCCTTTCTAACACTGAAAGTCCTATGAAAGAGCAGCATCTTCATTACTGGAAAATAGGATGGTTGGCCACTCTAGATGAGGGATTTTTTAATGTCATTAGTGGTCTGGATAATTCTTTGTTATGAAGGCCTGCCCTGTGTTTTGTAAAAAGTTTAGTAACATCCTTGGCCTCTACGCACTAGATGCCAGTAGGACTGCCCCAGTTGAGACAACCAAAAGTGTCTCCTGACATTGCCAAAGTCCCCTCAGAGGCAAAGTCACTCCCAGTTGACAGCCACTGTCCTAGATATATGTGACTGTGTAGTCTGAAACCTCACCTAGGCCAGCACTCCTCAAATGTTAATGTGCGTGAGAATGACTTGGCATTTGAACAGACATTTCTCCAAAGAATACAAACAAATGGGCAGAAAATACATGAAAAGATGCTCAGTATCATTATTCATTAGGGAAATATAAATTAAAACAAAAATGACATACCACTTCACATGCACTGGGGATGACTAAAATAAAAAAGATGGGCAATAATAACTATTGGCAAGGATGTGAAGAAACTGGAACCCTTATAGGTTGCTAGTGGGATTGTTAACTAGTGCATCCACTTTGGAAAATAGTTTGAGAGATCCTCAAAAGGTTAAAGACAGAAGCATCATACGACTCAGTGATCATGCTCCTAGCTATAAACAAGAGAATTAAAAATATGTGTCCACACAAAAGCCAGTGTACAAATGTTCACAGCAGCATTATTCACAACAACTAAAAGGTGAAAACAATCCACTGTCCATCAACTGACAAAAAGATGCACAAATGTAATCTATTCATTGAAGGCAGTATTTTTTAGACATATAAAGAAATGAAGCACTGATACACGTTGCAACATGGGTAAACCTTTTAAACATTTGGCTAAGCAAAAGAGCCAGTCACAAAAGCACCCATATTGTATGATTTCATTTCTGTGAAATGTTCAAAATAGGCAAATCCATAGAAACAGAAAGTGGATTTGTGGTTTCTAAGGACTAAGAAGACAGGAGAATGGTGTCTGACTGCTAATAGGTACAGAGTTTCTTTTGGGAGTAATGAAAGTATTCTAAAATTAGATAGTGGTGATGGTTGCACACTTCTATAAATATACTAAAAACCAATGAATTGTACACTTTGAATGGGTAGATTGTTTGACATGTGAATTATATCTTAATAAAATTGTTGTTTGAAAATAAAAGGATCATTTTGGGATCTTGTTAAAAATGCAGATTCAGATTCAGTAAGTCTGGGGTGGGGCCTGATATTCTGAGTAATGCATTGGGAAAAGCAAAACTCTAGAACAAGAGTTCTTTCAGTGTGTTTCCTGACCAGCAGCATTAGAATCACCTGTGAGCTTGTCAGAAATGCAAATTTTCTGACTCCACCCCAGACCTACTAAATCCAAAATTCTGAAAGTTGGGTGGGGCAATATGTTTTAACAAGCTTCCTTGGTAATTTGGAAGCATGCTGTTGTTTGAGAACCACTGCCTAGGCTGTCCTCATCCAGAATGACTCTTTCCCTTGCAGGGAAACATGCAAGGGTAAACTATTTGATTTTTAATAATAAAAAATAATATTGTTTCAATCATTAAGTTTCATTATAAGGCATATTACTTTAAAGAAATGAGCCTCATAGCTGAAGAAAGTTGATATAAAAGTGTGTTATCCCTGGATCTTGGTGGCCCCAGGACATTTTGTTTATTATGTTTCTTACGATTCTATTAAGAGTTAAAATAACCTTGCTTTAGAAGTGCCAGAAAACACAAATGACCTCTTCTTTGCATATTGGTATATGTGTTCTAACATTATACATGTGGTATCCACTTATGATTTGCTAGTTGAAATGAAGAAGGAAAAGGAAGTGGATAAGTCAGTAATGTAGAAAGGATGGGGAAAGAAAAATTTTTGAGAGAAGAGTCTGGGATACATTCCCAGCTCTGAAACCAGTGTGCTGGATGGTATTCTGTCTTGGCCATTGTTGTGTGGCAACTCAGTATTTGGCCCTTTGGTAAAAGGAAAGGAGAATCCTTATTTTTAATGCTAAGTACACTGCTATTTTTATTATAAACAGAAATAGATATGCTGTGTTTGCTTGTTTGTTGTTTGTTTTCTGAGGGAAGATTGAGACCATAATACAAAGACCTAGTCCTTAGGGACTCATTTCTAGAGCTGAATACACCTGGCAACTCAATAACAGTCATCCATATACCTAAGTGCCCTCACTGTCTGAGAGAGACATGCACTTCATTAAGCCATCTTGAGTTCTTCATTCACTAAAGAGCTTTCTCCTAGTCTGAAGGGTGAATCTGCTCCCCCTGAATCTCTAATTTATTGCCAGAAGAAGGATTTTAGCCTTGGGAAGACTCAGCTCCCTGTGCTGATCATTGATTGACAGCCCCAGGAATCAAGTAGAACACCATAAAGCGTATTCAATTGCTGCTGTCATCCAGTTTCATGGCTTGTCTGCCTCTGCTATCCTTGATGCTCTCCACAGAGCACCCAACACAGTGGCATTCATGTTTTCCACTTTGCCAAAACACAAACTCCATCATTTAATTCATTCAGACAATTTTTCCAAGTTGTGGCAAGGAGTAGTTCAGTGCCAAGCAATGTTCTTCTTAGAATCATCTCGGAGAGAAAGTTCTATCGAGGAACTGACTGTTACAAAGATATTCACACCCCCAGAATGGAGCAGTTTCACTTCCTTAGCAACTGCTTTCTTGTCCAATGAACTGAACTAATTTAAATACAAGTATTAGATTGTCCCATACAAGGAATGTATGTTGCTGCTTCTCCTGTTCATGAGGCATCCCTCTCCTCCTTTCAACTATGACTATACTTTTCTTTCAGAAATGGTATCAAATTAAACTTTTCTAGTTAGCCAATATCACCTCTACAACTGAAGACATTTCAATGATTGTTGTATTTTTATGGTTTCATGCAGAGTGTGATGTGTTTTCAAATTATTAACATATCTGAACTCCTAATTGCCTCCTCTCTCTCTCCACCATATACATACCTCCACCTCAATGAATGATGCCATCATATACCCAGGGACTGAAGCATAACACCTAGGAAACATTTTCTGATTTTTCCTTTTACATCATTCAAACCACCAGAAAGTCCCTACTTGCAAATATATTTTTGATTTGTCCCTTCTCATTCCACAGCCACCACGATCTCTTTTCTGGATATTTTCAATAAGCTGCTATGCAGTCACCCTAGTTCTGCCTACATTTAATCCATTCTGTACACAAACAATGAGCGGTTTTAAACTTTTAAAATGTATATCAGACACCCTTTCCCCCTGTTAAAAACTTTTCATGGCTTTTCATTGTACTTGGAATAAAACTCGAAGTCTTACCTTGACTACAAGACACATGCAAACTGTCTCCAGCCTCTACCCCTCCCTATAATTATTGGTGCTAACATCACACTGATCTTCTTTCTGTTTCTAGAACAAGTCAAATGTTGTCTATAAAGTCTTTACCTTTGCTAAACCATCTCCATAAAATACCATTCCCATAGTTTTCACATGACTTTTCTTTCCAAGTTCAGCCTAAATTCACCCCTTTAGAGGAGTTCTTTGTGACTAATTAGCTATTGGTTTTTATTCTCTATCATATCGCACAGTTTTTTAGTATGTTATCAAAATCTGTAATTGTTTTAAGTATTTATTTGTTTATTATCTATTTCCCTGACATTTATATATGCTCCAGAAAGGAAGAAATTGCTTAATGTATTTTATTATTTTATCCAACAATTAGCACAAATCAGTAGTATAAAATCAGGTCTCAATAAATATATGTTTAATAGATGAATCAGCATGTATGTTTTTGTTTCCCATAAACTCTTGAAGAATAGGAGCTGATCTATTAAAGTATGAATAGTCCACTTACCATATACAAACACATGCTAATTAATAAAATGACATAAGGACCTCTAGTTGAAGTTGTCTAGGCAATAACGCAGAGCCTATTTCTGAAAGCTCACCATGTTTCTTTGCTCTGCTTTTCTCCATTTTTGAAATTTGGCATGAAGATATGTGTTCTGTTGTTACAAAATGGCTTCCAGTCTTTTTTGAGAAATTAAGAATTAGGCTTTCTAAATCCTTCCTTATCTGTCCATGTGGTTAAACTGAATTAAGTATTATTATCACATACTTTGAAAAGGGATCCAGAGCCTATTTGTTAGATGCAGTATGAAAATATCACCAATTCCTTTCCTTTTTACCATGATTATTAGGTGGGAGATTCAAAATGAACATTATCCTCAGGTTAATCATGGCCAGCTTTATGTGAAATGACAACAAATATACTGGGACCCCATTGATTACTTTGTTTCTATGAGGCGTATTGTAAGAGGTTGAATTCAAAGCAGAGTGGTAATGACTACTGTCAGGTTTGGCCTTCCTGAAGTACTCCCTGATTACCTCTCACATAACTCCTGCCTCTACCTCACACATGTTTACGCTTCTGATCATCAAAAACTAGCACAACTCTTCACTGATCCTTCCTCATGAGGATTAATATGCCAGAAGTGAGGCTTTAACAATTTCTGGTGTATGTCACCCTAAGATACTGATGGAGAGTTGGGGGAAGAATATATATTCTATTGACTCATCTCCTCTAATTTGTGTAATAATCACAATTCTCCAGAGAAATAGAACAAATAGAATATATAAAGATAAAAACTAAGAGATGTATCATGAAGAATTCTGACAAAATTAGGGAGTCTGAGAAGTTCCATGATCTGCTATCTGCAAACTGGAGACCTAAGGAACCTGTTGGGGTAGTGCTAGCCCAAGCCCAAAAGCCTGAGAATCAGGGGAGTCTATGGTGTGAGTCTAGTCCAAGTCCCAAGACCCAAGAACCAACAGAACTGATGTCCAAGGGCAGGAGAAGATGAATGTCCCAGCTCAAGAAGAGAGAGATAATTTGCCCTTCCTCCACCTTTTTTTTTTTTTTCTGGCTCTCAGCAATTGGATGATGTCCACTCACATTGGTGAGAGTGATCTTCTTTACTCAGATTCAAATCTAATCTTATCTGGAAACACCCTCATAGACACACCCAGAGATAATGTTTAACCAGTTGTCTGGGCATCCCTTAGCCCAGTCAAGTTGACACGTGGAATCATCACAAGTAGAAAGAGAGAATTTTACTAACCATAGAATTCAAAACCTTCTCTGACACAATTGAGTTGTCTAACATGGTTATTTTCAGACTAGTAATACATTTTAAGAAAAAAAAAAAAAAACATACTTGCTATTTAAAACCTAAACATGCTGTAGTAGGCAGTTTCTGACCTGGCTGTAATGACTCCCACATCCTGATATTATGTAAGGCTTTCTGTAATCCATTCCCTTAAGTACCGAAGAAGTGATAAAATTTCACTTCCATGTTAGGATTATAAAAGATGTTAAACTTTTATCTTGTTTTTATACATATACACACACATTCTTTCTCTGGCCCTTCTCACATGTTTCCTCTGATAAAGCAAGCTGAAGAGGCTCATGTGGCAATAAATTTTGGATGACAACAACCAGTGAAGAACCGAGGTTCTCTGTCCACCAGCTCTCAAGGAACAAAAATGCATGAGCTTAGAAGCTGATCTCTCTACAGTTGAGCCTTCAGATGAGACCATAACCCTAGCCAAAATCTTGTTTTCATCCTGGTGAGAGATTCTGTTTTTTGTTGTTGTTGTTGTTGTTGTTGTTTTTGTTGTTGTTGTTTTTTTTTTTTTTTTTTTGAGACGGAGTCTCGCTCTGTCGCCCAGGCTGGAGTGCAGTGGCCGGATCTCAGCTCACTGCAAGCTCCGCCTCCCGGGTTCACGCCATTCTCCTGCCTCAGCCTCCTGAGTAGCTGGGACTACAGGCGCCCGCCAGGTCGCCCGGCTAGTTTTTTGTATTTTAGTAGAGACGGGGTTTCACCATGTTAGCCAGGATGGTCTCGATCTCCTGACCTTGTGATCCGCCCGTCTCGGCCTCCCAAAGTGCTGGGATTACAGGCTTGAGCCACCGCGCCCGGCCCCTGGTGAGAGATTCTAACACAGAGGACCCAGACAAGCTGTGCTCCCACAAAATGATGAGATGATAAGCATGTGCTGTTTTAAGCATGTAAATTTTGGAGTAAGTGGTCCCACCATAATAGATAATAGTGTATATAAGTAGTATGATATTTGATTTTTTTCCCAACGGGGAAAAAGAATACAAATATTCTATAGGAAAATTTCAAACATGGTTACATAACCACAAATAAAAACTGAAGAAATATTTTATATTAATATGTCCAATTCAAGGAATCAAGTAGAATTGTCATGTAAGGATGGAGTGGAGCATAATAGGTAGCAGACACAAGAAGAGAAGTAGAGAGAAAGCCTTACCTCCCCTTGGGTAATCACTAGGTACCAGCGGATACTCTGTAGCTATTATTTTCCTTTCTGCTTCTGTCTGCCTTTCCTGCCCCGCCTCTCCACCCTATCCCCTATCTTATGAATCCCCGTGTGGTTTTTGAGCAGTTTTTTTTTTTTTCCTTCTCTGATTGGCCTTAGTGACCTTTTGTTTCCCAGGTACTCAAAATGTGTATATGGGTCAAACAATGGGGTTGTGTACACATCGTCTGCAATTTGGTACAAATGAGGTTGAGAGGAGCATGAATGTCTCTGCAAGGAGGAGAAAGGGAATTAGGTCACTACTTGCATATTCATGATTAAAGTTATGTTAGTTGTTAGTCACTTTTGCTTACCCCTGCGTCGGAACGGTTGTGTTAGAAAAATGGAAGAAATTATTCCTTCCCCAAAATGAATTAGTTTGCTGATTTTTGTACCCTGGAAGAAGGGACTGAAAAAAAAGAAGTTGAAGCTGCCTCGATTATTCTGAAAAGTCAATTAGAAGTATGGTACAATACTATTGGGGCAATCTAAGACATACACTTTGCCAAATAAAGGGGTAAATTGGTTTTGAGGATGCTAGACAGGCAGGGTTGAAAACTAAATCCAAAAGCTTGGGGCTTTGTGTCACTTCAATTTCCACCATTATTTTTTGATACATTTTTTTCTCAATGCTTTATGGAGAGTAAGGAGTTTCCAAATAACCTGAACTAAAAGTCAGAAGATTTTCGACTTACAAAGAACACAAGGACTTTGCCAAGGAGCCTGGCTTTTCAAAGACTGGGTCAATTTTCAAGACACATTGTCCTCAAAGTAGAAAAATCAAAAGGACCCAAGTTTCACAGAGTTCTGATCTCTACTCTGATATTGATTTGTTACATGGCTTAGGGCCAGATGTTGAACCTCCCATAGTTTCTTCTCCTTCTTATCTGTGAAATAGAGATGAAAATTCTGAGCCTCAAAGTGATTTGGTGGAAATTAAATAATAGCATAAAGCCTTTTGAAAGGGTGAAGTGATAAATGTTTCCTTTTGACTTCTTTCAGATGTTATGAAATTTTCCATTTAAGTGAAAATTAACTTCAAACACATCACACTTCAATTTTGACCTAATCACCTGTTGATTAGTGGTTCTAAACTATTAATTGTGGGATGTCTAAAACAGCAAATGTGAGTGGATACACTGCAAGCTCCTATCCAGAGTAGCCTAGAATAAAGCCTTGCCCATGATTGTACCTGTCCCCACAGCCCCTTTCACAACTCCTGTGTGCACAGGCAGATATACAAAATTTAACTAAAATTTAAAATATTGTATCCTTTGTGTTTTCATTGCCTCTAGGCAAATATAGGATATGCATTTTTAAATGTTCATGAATAATAAAAAATAAAACAAGAGCATCCAGAGAATGCTAGCATTTCTTTTCAAATAATTGTTTTATTTATAGTTCATTAAAGATCTAGAAAGACTTAAAGAGCAAGGTGAAGTCCCAACATATGTCATTTAAAAGCAGGATGGCATAGTAGTTAAGCATTTGGGCTCTGGAATCAAACTCAGCTTGAGCTCAAATCTCAGATCAGTCAACTACTGGCAGTGTGTAATTGGATAAAAGAAAGACTTATATTTGTATTTTCTTTTTTTCATAAAGAGTTCCCTGAGATCAGAGAAAATGTCTTGTTGCCTGTCAAATCTGAAGCATCTAATGCATAGTAGGCTTTGCCTCACAACATTCTAAGAAAAAAAAAATGAACTATTTTGTACCCCAATAAATGTGCCCTAGAATAACCCTACATTTAAGGTTGGAAAAGGGAAAGATGGCTCTTCAACCATCTTTCCCAAATACCAAGAGTAGTTTTCTAAGGATTTGTTTTACCAGTATTTAGAAAAAACTTCTACTCAGAAAGCACAGTGACAGATGTAGAATTGCTGCAGAAGAAATCATGCACCCTATTAGAGGACACCACAGTGGTTTCTTTCAAGCCAATTTTCTTAGGGAAGTACAAATCTCTTCTTGCACAGGCGTGGCATTACTCATTATACTCAGCCTCATATGAAGCTTAACTACTTGCTAAGGCTGCTCAAAGCCTTCTGGTCGCCTGTTCCTTTTGATGGTGGAGAATGGGTTCAGTGTGTCCATGCTTATGTAATATAATGTGCAATCAGCTTTCAGTTCTCTAGGGATGAAAGCTTTAAGCTCAAGCCCAGAGAATAACTAGACTGGAAAGGACAGTCACCTGGACAGCAATCCTACAGCTATTATGTTGTAGCTGGTACAAAAAGTGAAGTTAGAATTTTGATCGATTAATGCTGAGGTTATGCAAAAAAAAAAAAAAAAAAAAAAAAAGAAATCCGAAATTTGTCCTATATAGAGTATTGGATAGTACTGTTTGGTTTCCTGTAATCTCCTTTTTTAGCAACTGTTTAATTTTCCTCCAAATGTGATTAGAGAAAATAGCCTGTCCAGTAATTTTTTTATCAAATCTGTCTTTTGTCTCTGTAATGACTTTGATAAATGGCCTGAATACATACATGTACAGTTTTAAATAAAAGAAAGAGCCAGTGTAATCATAGGATCCACTTATAGAAAGAGCAGTATTAGGGCAATAAACTTAAGAAAAAGTATTGACAAGGAGTCAGGAGCCCTGGGTGTGTGTCCTTCTGCCATCATTATCTAGCCAGAATCCTTTAAGGAGTTCATTACCTTTCTTTGAGCTTTGGTTTTCTCCTAGGAAGAATGAAAATGCAGTGCTACCTAATCTCCATACTGACTCGATGATCTCTCCTGTTTCCTCCAAGCCATCTATAAATGCTCACTCACTGAGGGGATATTTGCCTTATGCTATAAAAAAAAATTTCCAGGAAAAATATCCACATTCAATTCTACATTTTATCTTCACACTCCTTCCTGCAGTAACACAACTTTGGAAATGATATTCCTGCTCTCTTCCCAGAAGATGAGGTAGTAAGACAGTGAATACCTAAAGAAAATGGAAAATATATGTGAAGGAAGTGGCCAGCCAAGAAACTGCCTAATGTACTGGAGATCTAAAGTGACCTTTTCAGGTTAAGTACAGAGCCTCCTAATGAGGTCCTCATGCACTTTATTAGCTGCCATCCAGGCTGTTCCCTCTAAAGCAGAGCTACATAGAATGTCAAGGACATTGGGTTTCAAATACAGTCACCGGCTGGGCGACCTCATCTGAAAAGGGAGCATGAGCCCTACCTCGCTGGGTTTCTCTCAGGGTTGAAAACCACATTTTATATAAAAGTGCTTACCCAATACTCAGCTCACAATAAATCACCAGTACATTTGAATCTAAATTGAGTGGACTGTTCCCATTACCATATGGAAACCACCACTTGCACATTAAGAGTTTCTGGCTGCATTGATCTAATTGGAGGAGGGACAAGAAGTTAAATATCAGTCCCACAGCCCTTTTGTAAATAATACCAAATTATTTTGGTTCCCATCAGATAATAAGCAATTCTGTGGCAGGAATGGGGAAAGGAAGTGGAAATATTATCCAGACATTCCAATGTCCTGAAGTTAATTTCCAGAAATAGTAGGCTAAGAGTGTTTCAGTAGATTTTCTTATAGACAGTACAAATTATGTTCCTAGATGTATAACACATAAATCTAGAATTTATAGAAATAAAAATAATTTTTTAAAAATCTCATAACAGCTCTGATGAAACCTTGGTGAATCTTAAATAAGCTATTCTAAACCTTATCACAGAGTTTTGCAAATTTGTGAAGGAAACTCTGTATTTTTAGATCTTGATTTCTTCTAAAGACATTTATTATATAATATCTGCAGTCTTTATAAACTGTTTCTTCAATGTGGATAGATTTTTCTCATTTTACCTTCAGACAACTTCAAAATAAGTCATATTTTATGTATGCATTAGGTTTTGATATATTTATGCATTTATTTTGTAACTTGAGGAATCAAAAACTTTTAAGTTATTTAATTTGTGTTCAAATAATTTTTAGATTTTAAAAAATAATTCAGGTAAATACAAGGTGCATGTTCATCAAGTTAGAAGCTGACACAGAACAGAAGACTTTAGACCTCCAGTGTGACTCTGAACAGCTACCATGAGACCAGTGAAGAGCATGTGATTACAGGCAGCAGTTGGTATCTGTGAGTTTTAGCATGGAGTGAACAGAGTAGGTTGACAGAATACAAAGTCTAGAAATACATAAGTAAACCAATATTCAGGAATGAAGATGGGTAGTAGGTAATTGACAGCTTTAGTTCATGTGACAGGTCTTCTGGCTGCTCAAAGACACATATGGTTAATTTATGTCATGAAGAATTAGTATCAAAATGGTTCAATGGAAATCAAAGCTTGAGAGATGAAAGTCTGCAATTCTGTGGATTCAGATTTGTCTACGTTTTTAAAATTGTTGAAATGGATCCATCAGAGTTTATGTGCATGAATAATCAAGGGGCCTTGTGAGAAGTAAGTTATCCTAAGGGAAGGGAATCAGAAAATATACATTTGACTCACTGTCAGTAGGTTTTGATTGAAGCGGACATATTTTGAAACCGCATGATGCAGTCTACTGAAGTTGGCCCTCAAGATAGTTCGTGTGACTCATTCCTCAGTGTTTTAAGAAAGGGATTCTATCCCCACTCCCCCCAAAAAAGGGTTTTAAAATGAAAGGTCCAGATTATAAAAATCATCACAGGAAATTGGGAGTACAAGACAGGAGGACTTTGTGAGCTTATTAGAGAAGTAAAAAGGGAGATCATTTTTCCAATTTCAGTATGAGAGAATGGAAGTGGTAAGCAATTGAAATGTACGTAGTTCTTTAGAGTGGAAAAGATATAATAGACCTTGTTATACAGGTGGAATCATTCCCCGGGGAGCTTGAAGGGAATGGGTCTCATGCCAACTTCAGAAGCAAAATGGTGGTATTAGCAACACCACCAAGTAGACTGCAATGGGCTTATCCTCTAGCATATAAGAGTTTGAGTTAGGCTATAAATACTTTTTGTGTTGCAAGAAATACTCATTCAAATAAGCAAAAGGAAGAGGAGGAATATATTGGCACATAGAAAGGTAACTCATTAAAAAGAAAGAAGTACCGTCAATGTTTACTGGCTAGAGGAAAAAATACTTCAGAAAACAGCTTACCTCTGTTTTTTATGTGTTTTTAATCACCATATATTGCTTTCCTTCCCTCTGCAAACTTCCATTTCTCTTTCACCAAGAGTACTATGGAAAATAAGCACCACCTTGCTATTCCACATGAACTTTTAGCTCCAGAGCCATTAACGCACCAGCACTCCATTGTCCCAAATAAGAAAATTGTATGAGAAAACCTAGTCAACTAAACTGAAGTCAGATCCTTTGTGGGTAAATATGTAGGGTCACACTCAACATATATGGATACACAAATGTAGGATTGAGGTTTAAAGGGTAGTTCTTAGAATTAGGGCATTACGAGGCCGGGCGCGGTGGCTCAAGCCTGTAATCCCAGCACTTTGGGAGGCCGAGACGGGTGGATCACGAGGTCAGGAGATCGAGACTATCCTGGCTAACACGGTGAAACCCCGTCTCTACTACAAAATACAAAAAACTAGCCAGGCGTGGTGGCGGGCGCCTGTAGTCCCAGCTACTCGGGAGGCTGAGGCAGGAGAATGGCTGTGAACCTGGGAGGCGGAGCTTGCAGTGAGCTGAGATCCGGCCACTGCACTCCAGCCTGGGCAACAGAGCGAGACTCCGTCTCAAAAAAAAAAAAAAAAAAAAAAAAAAAAGAATTAGGGCATTACGTGTGCAGTTACTCCAACAAGTCTCCAACACACAGGTATTTCTATTCCAGTTTCTTCTAGTACCTGTTAGAAGAAAATTGGTGGGATTATAGGAGTATTTAAAATTCTATGAGAGATATCTGAGACAGAACAATTATTAATGTGACTCTCCATGGATTCCAGAATGATAAGGTCTCAGAAATACGTGACACAGCAGAGAGGCCCACTAAAGGTAGAAAGATCATGATGACATTTTCCTTTTTTTACTATCATGAGTCAAAGAAGAAATGTGACCACCTGTCTTGGTCACATTTGCCCAATTATTATTTGGATACTAAAATGTTAAAGAAGGTAATGAATATCAGATTCAACATTAAAGAATCATGCTATGGTCCACTGTTGTGTGAATAATACATAACCAAAGGGCTGCATCCACTGGGTCAACGCTTCCATGCTTAGATATGGGATTCTTTGTCTTTTCTTATGTCAAACATTGTAAGTGTAATAAACCAAGGCATTGTCTAACATGGCCACTCTAACTGGCTGTGAAAACGATTGCATTTTCAGTTTTAGAGGTTATATAGTATAAAACTATTCCATAAGATAGAACTTATTTTACTAGGTATACTTTTTGTTTGAATCAAGTTATAATAGACATGATGAAATTATCCTGAAATCCTAGACTACAGTAAATTCTCAATGTCATCAGTAGGTTCTTGAAAACTTTGACTTTAAGGCAAACAATGTATAATAAACCAATTTTACCATAGGCTAATTGATACAAACAAAAGTTAAATTCCTATGGCATATTTCTGGTCACAAAATATTACCAAACATCTAAAGACCAAAACACTTCTACATTAAACATTGAAATGAATGTGAGCTATTCCTACATTTAAGAAAGATTAATGAAAACAAGATAATTATTATCCATTTATTCCAGTTCAGGTCTAGGTGACTGAAGCCCATCTAGCAATTTAGGACACAAGGCAGGTACCAGTTCTGGACAGGACAAGTTCCCATTGCAGTGCAAACTCATACATACATCCACACTCACCAAGACGGGGACAATGTAGACAGCCAATTCACCTAATGTGCACACCTGTGGGATGTGGGAGGAAACCAGAGTAGCAGGTAAAAACCATACAGACATGGGGAGAATGTGCAAACTCCACAAACAATGGTGCCAGCTGAGAGTTAGTTTTATTTCTCAACGAAGGAAAACAACATTGAACAAAACACTACTCAAGGACTTACTGTGCTATGTTGGAAGTGACTTGAATGGTAATTTTTTCAAGTGATTGCCAAATGTGTTCAAGTGCGAGGATCCTTTTAGGATCAAAACAAAAATCTTACTGATCTGCAGATTCTGCTAGTTTCAAGTGATTGAGAAATTACTTTATAACAAAGAGCCACTATAAATTGAGATCATTTTTTGAAAAATTTTATTACATTAAATACATTGCAATGTGTTATAAGCAGTCACTAGACATTTATAAATAAACATTGGTGCCAATTTGGAATTGAGAACATTAAAAAAAAACTCAGCAACCCTCAGGAACCTATGGTCAACAGGTTAGTAGTCATTAGTTTTTGACATAATCTCACTGTACAGATGAAGGGACTGGAGTTAAAACAACAACAACAACAACAACAACTGAGTGGTTTTCCTAAAGTCAAAAATCTAGAGCATTACTGGGAGAACCAGGGTGAATTTAGTTCAGTAGATAAGGATATCAGTTTAACACTCTTTGTCTCAAAGATCAAATTACTTCATTTTAAAATATTTAAATATCCTTATTTTGCATGTATTTTATATATATTTTTCAAATACATATATCAAAAATATATATTAAATGTATATATTATATTGTATGCTAGATACAGTGAATATGATGATATTTTGAATTTTATATATGTGTATACAAACTCTACAATCTAAGCTATCGCAACTATTTTCTTTTTTTTTTTTTTTTTTTTTTTTTTTGAGATGGAGTCTCCCTCTGTTGCCCAGGCTGGAGTGCAGTGGTATGATCTCAGTTCACTGCAAGCTCCACCTCTTGGGTTTGCGCCATTCTCCTGCCTCAGCCTCCCAAGTAGCTGGAACTACAGGCGCCTGCCAACACGCGTGGATAATTTTTTGTGTTTTTAATGGAGACGGGGTTTCACGGTGTTAGCCAGGATGGTCTCGATCTCCTGACTTCGTGATCCGCCCACCTTGGCCTCCCAAAGTGCTGGGATTACAGGAGTGAGCCATCGTGCCCAGCCAATACAACTATTTTTCAGTGAATAACATTTAGATACTCTTGTAGCCAAATGGCTTCACGACTAAAACTTCAAGCTTTGGAATGATTATTTCCTTTACCCCGTAGTATGGGGGAATTTTGAAAACTCTCTTAGCTTACCCCAAGGAGGCAGTCTAACACTGTCAGAGTATTTAAACATATTTCTTCTTTATTTTTCTGGCTATTAGACATTAAATTAGTTTATAAGAAGTATAAGAAAGCCATAAAAATATTAATAATATTAAAAATATTAATAATAATACTATTATGATATTTTGAATTATATATGTATGTATACAAATTCTACAATCCATACTATCACAACTATTTTTCTTTTTTTTTTTTTGAGATGGAGTCTTGCTCTGTCGCCCAGGCTGGAGTGCAGTGGTGTGATCTCAGCTCACCGCAAGCTCCGCCTCTTGGGTTTGCGCCATTCTCCTGCCTCAGCTTCCCAAGTAGCTGGGACTACAGGTGCCTGCTACCATGCCCTTCATCACTGTTCCAAAGAGGTGAATGGGTAGCTGAGAAGGCAAAAGTGCCTTCCATTGATTGAGACACAAGGTTCACATCAGTCTCTAAGTGCCTAACCTGTATCCAGCCAATAATAACACTTTAGTCACTTACTTTGGAGAATCCTTCATAACTCAACCACTAGACATATCTTCAGTGAAATTCTACAGTTAAAATATCTCCAGCCTCTTCTTGAAGGAAAGAAATGCCTCAGATGAAAGTAGTGTGTTTTTTCATAGCATTTCCTGCAAAGCATCTACATATTGGTGAAATATAACTGTGGTGCATAATTCACTTCTGTAATAAAAATAATTTTCTAAATATTATAGTTAACAGAGATTTTTTCTCCCTTTAAAATAAAAGTGAATACATTGCTTCAATATTGTTAGCTCCACTTTCCTATTTGGAACAAATTTTGGAAAAGTACACATCATCATGGTCATTTACTTCAACCATTTGGTGAGTTGCATTAATCTTTGCACCTTCTTTTGAAAGATAAGCCACATTTAATGGTCTTGCTAAATAATATAGAGCTTTCAAACATCTGAAGGGCAGCATGGTAAGGCTCCACTAGACTGAACTGGGCATTCACATCCCATTTATAAAGATTCCTAACGCATTCTTCATTATCATTCTAGTCACTCATTGCGTTCCATTATAACTTATATTGATTCTATTTTCAGCAAGAGTCTGGGGATGAGACAAAGAAGTAATTAAGTAGTTTTTCAAAGGATAACCACTGTCACCTAAAATCATTAAAGGAGAATAAAAATACCTACCATCCTCTACCATATCAAAACTAATTTGTAATAATTAAAAAGTGATCTTCCTGAAACATTAAAATTTGGAAAATTTGGAGAAACTGGAACCGTATCGCTATCTTAAACTGACCAGTTTGGGAATGCTTGTATAGTCATGATTTGGTATGCATTCACATCTGTCTTGGATATCAGCTATGTTCCAGGAATAGCTTCATCCATGAAAATGTTTACTTTAAAAATTAATGTCTTATATAAATACTATGTACACTTTGAGCATATTCCTGGACACTGCTTAGTAGAAAATTGATGTTAGCTTTAAAGCATTCAAATAGGTTCAGCTAAGAGACTGAAAAGAAATAGCTCTGCCTAAAAGAAATGGCAAGATAGGCAGTATCATTTTTAAATAAAAAATTTAAATATGTCCTCTGGCTCTGGTACTTTAATTCAAGGAATTGGCGTGCTATAAATGTAACTATGAAATGTGTAAACAGGAGCCATGAAAATTTACAAGTTGTTAAAAACTTGTGTCAACAGATAAGTGAATCCTCTGTAATAGTACATGGAGGATCTATCTGACATAGAAGCAAACCTGCTCACATCAAGTCACATGTGACCATTTAGAAAATTAAGTATGGTTGGCTCTCTGTAAGTGGTAGGTTCAGATATTTCCTTTCATATGTGTGGCCAGCCAGTACTTTACAGGACAGACAGTATACTTTTTTTTTTTTTTTTTTTTTTTTTTAAAAAAAAAAGGGGGGGGCTTTTTATCCAAAAAAAACTGAAAACAAAGTTGGTT
>NW_016821940.1:0-1808 GCF_001698545.2 Rhinopithecus bieti | reverse complement strand
TTTTTTTTTTTTTTTTTTTTTTTTCAGAAAAAGAGGCTGGGTCATTTAATCCAAACAAGACTGAAGACAAGCTTGGTATTCAGCCAACCTACTGCTGCTTCAATCCCAAGAATGCTATACCTGAAGTAATTGATCAGATTGTTGTTTCAGTGATTAACAAAATTGTGTTCTTTGGAGATGTACGAGAGGCCATAGAGACAAAGACAGAGAAATAGAGGCAAGTAGAATAGATTGATCCCTACATCATCATTCAAACTGAAATAGTTACTCTAATAATGGGCTTCTGTACAAGATAATAAAGACTTATGGTGCTAAAAGCTAGTTTTAAAATATAGATTTATTATCTTATAGATAAAATCCCTCAGTTCTGATGGAAAGAAGTTGCACAAGTGTCTGTCAAGTTATTAGAAATAGGATCAGGAAGAGAACCTAATCCTGGATCATAGACATGACCAAAAGGATTTATGGATGTGTGTCACTCTCCATGGTGCTGATACTCTTCATTTGCAAGCTTGTTTTTAACTCCTGGCATATGGTGATTCTCTCCCAATTTCTCCCAGTTTTCACAGTTTCTTTTTTTATCTGTATGTGTTGCCCTGTGAATAAACCATATTATATTGTTATAAAGCAAACTGAACTCTGATGTATAATTCACGATATATGTAATTATTTGTCAATTCTATCACATTTCTAGTACTTACAATCTACGTCTAACACACGTTCACACACACACACAGTCGCACATTTTATGCTTCCATAATTCACTCATGCTTCTTTCATTTCGTGCCAATAATATAATAATTTAAATAGTAAATTAATGCACAAAATATTGGAAAACATTTGCACACTTCCTCCTAAGAGACCAGTAAAAATGACCTAAAATATCTTATGGAAATAACCCTGCTCTGGAATCCTACTCAAAACATAAAGTCTCAAGATATTATCATGCTAACTTTGGATCTCTCTTTCCAGTGTGGATTCACATTAACCAAACTCAGATGAAAAATAAATTTTTTAGAAGTTAAATGATTTAGTCTACATGGCCAGCTATTCTATTTTACATGCAGACTCATAAGAAAAACCTAATCAAAATCAAGTTGCCATTTCATTAAATAAGTAGAAACAAAATTGTCTTGAAGGCAGACTTAAAGTTTTTGTTTTCTATAAAACATTACTGCAAATTAGACACTTTATAGAGGCAGACCTGTGAATATATGCTCTTATCTTTCTTGTTACACTACAATATTGGGAGTTTTTATCTTTATATAAATCTTAACTACCAGACAGTGCAGGGGCAAAGACTGTGTTATGTTCATCTCCTTACCAATAGACTTAACACAGTGCCTTAATGGTAGAGTGTGCAGAGCAGATGTCATTGAATGAGTTAATGATAGAAGAGTCAATTTGAGAGCTAGAACAGTCAAAAACAAAGGGAGTGTCTGAGTGAGAGTAGAAGACTAAGTCATTTAAAAATGACTATGCTCGCCGGGCGTGGTGGCTCAAGCCTGTAATCCCAGCACTTTGGTGCTGTGGTGTCTGCAGCACCTACTCTAGGCCCCAGTTCCTGGCCAACTTGGGCCAAAAGGAGAGGCTGAACTTCGGAGGGTGGGTGCAAGTGCCTTTGCTGAAACTGGCCCCTGCCACCCAGTCCCTGGCAATGCAAGTTGAGGCTCTTAATGCTACCACCCCTCGCATCTTCCTCTAGGCTTTTCTGGCTTTGCCCGCCCAGCTGCTCTGTGCCAGGAGGAGGAGGAGACACCTGGAGCCTGTGACACCACGGCTTGCCTCGCTGAGGGTGGGTGGCAGCG
>NW_016821937.1:0-1394 GCF_001698545.2 Rhinopithecus bieti | reverse complement strand
GTAAGAGCAGTAAATAATTCACAAAACTAAAAGGTATCTAAACCTTTATTCATATGAAATATTTTTAGACTATTTATGAAGTTAATTTTCATTTAGGCACAAAGTTTTACCTCTTGAGAGTGTTTCTCCCTGAATACTTTTGTCTTATTGTTTTAGTGACCTTGACTATAGATTCTCTATTACATCCCATTGACATGACTGACTACAGGAATAACGTATTTTCCAATCCAATTATTTTATCTAATGCCAAATTAAATGCTTTAATTAAAAAGTTAAACCAAAATATTAGAAAACATAATTCATGTCAATCTCAATAATCATTAGTTGCTGGGATTTCTATTTCTACTTCACACGTATTTATACATTTTCTCAGAATATGCCTTTATATCTCAATCCATTTTCTGGAAGAAAAGGATCTTTTGAGGGGATACTTATACCTTCACAATTAGTTAGCATCAAACAACTGATTAGTTATTTACAGCTCTCGGTATTTAACTTTAGGTAACTATCTCAGGGGTTCCCATGGCCACCCTTACGCTAGATTATTTGCTAGAGGACTCACAGGACACAGAAGCATTTATAAGCCCAGTTATGGTGTACTATAGCAAAATGATACAGATTAAAATCAGCAAATGGAGAACTTTCATGGGGTGAAGTCCAGGAGAAACCAGGCACAAGCTTCCAAGTGTCCTTCCCAGGGGAGCTATGCAGGATGCGCTGAATTCTCCCAACAATAATGTGAGACAACACATACCAATCAGGGAAGCTCCTCCAAGCTTTTTTGTCCAGGATTGTTATTGGGGTCAATTATATAGGCATACATGACTAATGTCACCTTCTCAGATTCCAGACCCCCAGAGCGAAAACAGCAAAAATAAATCACATCGTTAGCATAAACTATTTAGTCAGACTGGTACAGGCAGAACATTCCAAGAGCTCAGAGCTCAGCTCCCAAGAGCCAGCCAAGGCTGACCCCAAAACCTGACCTTTGATGGGAATGTGCAGAGTTTGAGCAATCCAGACATGCCGAGTTAACCCTTTCCTATACAGGAACACAACCTGTATCTACTGCTTGAGAAAAAAAGACTTCATGAAGAACAATCTCCTAGATACTTAGCTCATTTCTTCTTTTAGGGCCCTATTTTCATTTTCTTCAAACATTGCAAAAGAACAAAGGGGGAAGGGCATTATCATTCAACCATATGAAGCCCCATCATTACCATTATTCTATAAATTGGGTTAGTTAACTAATATCCTTTAAAACGAGAGACGCGAAATTACCTTCTTTCCCTGAGAGGAGCACTCATTTGTCAACTAAGTTGTATAATCACTAACATAATTATATTTGTGCTTTTAGCAACCACTCTGTTATGGGAGGACATATTCAACGTTTT
>NW_016821936.1:0-2507 GCF_001698545.2 Rhinopithecus bieti | reverse complement strand
AAAATATAGCTGGGAATAAGGAATAAATGGATAAAACTTACTCTTTATCCTCAAATATTATTTTATTAAAAAATTAATTTAATTGGAATATTCTGTGTAACTTCTGTCCTACTTTTCTTCTTTCACTTTCCAACTTAAAAAACAGTCTTCAGGCCGGGCGCGGTGGCTCAAGCCTGTAATCCCAGCACTTTGGGAGGCCGAGACAGGCGGATCACGAGGTCAGGAGATCGAGACCATCCTGGCTAACACGGTGAAACCCCGTCTCTACTAAAAAATACAAAAAACGAGTCAGGCGAGGTGGCGGGCGCCTGTAGTCCCAGCTACTCGGGAGGCTGAGGCAGGAGAATGGCTTGAACCCGGGAGGCGGAGCTTGCAGTGAGCTGAGATCTGGCCACTGCACTCCAGCCTGGGCGACAGAGGGAGACTCCGTCTCAAAAAAAAAAAAAGAGTCTTCAGTCAGGTGTGGTTGCTTATGCCTGTAATCCCAGCACGTTGGGAGGCTGAGGTAGGAGGATCCCTTGAGCCCAGGAGATAGAGGCTGCGGTGAGCTATAATAGTGCCACTATGCTCCAGCCTGGGCAACAGAGCAAGACCCTGTCTCTAATTAATTAATTAATTAATTTGAAAAGTGGTTGGGCATGGTGGCTCACACCTGGAATCCCAGCACTTAGGGAGGCAGGGGCAGGAGGATAGCTTGAGCCCCAGGAGCTTGAGTCCTACCTGGGCAATATAGTGAGACCTTGTTCTCTAAAAAATAATAACAAATAATTAAAAATTAATACTTTTAAAAATCTTTTGTTTCCTCTGAAATCTTTTAATCACTGTGGTAGTCCATTTAGGCTGCTATTATAAAACACTATAAACTGGGCAGCTGTTAAACAAAAGAAATTTATTTCTCACAATTCTGGAGGGTGAGAATCCAAGATCAGGCATTCTCAGATTTGGATTCTGGTGAGGTTTTTAGCTCCCTGCCTCAGAGATGGAACCTTCTTGATGCATACTCCTACATGGTTGAAGGGGTGAACAAGCTCCCTTGAGCCTCTTTTATAAGGGCACAAATCCCATTCATGAAGGTTCCACCCCCATGACTTAATCACCTCCCAAAAGGCTACTTTCTAACACATCACCTTGGGGGTTAGTATTTCAACGTAAGAATTTTGGGGAACACATTCAGACCATGGTAAGCACGAAATGTAATGACATTTCCACATCCTCATTTTACTTAGTATTTTAATCAAGCATTCATTTCACTTCCAGTATTCCTTTTTAGCCTTTTTTTTTTTTTTTTTTTTTTTTCTTTGAGGTGAGGGTTAGAATAGAAAGGGAGCAAAAATACTTCACAAGATCAGTTTTCCAAAGAACACCTAGGGAAATGCTGGCGGGAAGTGTTCCAATTACAAATGTATCACTGCTTTTATTCAAGAATATTTAATCTTCTATTTTTCGGCACTGAAAAAAAAGTCTAATACTAAAACAACCAACTGGTCAACATAAGTATTATGATGTTTATTAGCTATGCTTCACTGCCTTTCCTCCATAATCACATTAATGTGCAAGAAGCCTAACATGACCTACAAACCTGATTCAGGGAAACACTACAGATATTGAGTCCAAAGTGCAAAATGATGACACATCACTCACTACAGTTATCCTGTAGTAAATCTCAATATTCCCCACAGAAAATAGTAAATACCTTACAAAAGAAGAGTGGGGTGGGGGGGGCAGGGAAGGCAATAAAGAAACTGTGCAAGAAATTCAGTGAATAAGAAGATCAAAAGTCTACAACTGACCATTAGATAATATCCTGGTTTTCTTTAAAATATAATCCATTTTGACTTTTAAGAGTGTATTAATTTGTTGCTTTGGGCCACTCATGTCTATTTACAAGAAAGAGGGCACATTTGTCATAACATAACTGAACACGAAAGACCCACATAAGTTTGAGTTTTGTACCTCAAAGTTACTGGTAAAAGGAAAAAAGTTAATAGAGTCAAACTTATAGAAAAACTAGCTGATTTTATTATTATCAATGCCAAACAAATCTTTAAATCAACTAAAATTTATTTAAGCATAAAGTTACTTTCACATTTGTCTACAACCACAGTAAATACAGTTCTTGGCATAAAGACATAGCCTTTAGAATTTAAAGCCTCCCCACCTGCAAGATTACATATATAAAACTCCCACTATTGTTTATATAATAGTGGATTAATCAAATTAAAAGTCATACCATCTAGAATAAAATAAAATGGAAATAATTTACTCATAAGATTCATATTTAAATCATCTTTATTTACAAAATACTATCCTGAGAACTGTAATTCCATTAAGCTTCAATTTGAGCAAAAGTATAATCACTTAAGTAACAGCAGTTACTTAAACTGGAAATGAGATCAGTCAAAATTACTTTTGAAGAGAGCAAAAATATTGTCAGGTTTCTTGCTGTGGTTCTGGATGTTCAGTAGCAGGCTCATTTGAAGGCGGAATCAACCCTGAAGGGAACTCAC
>NW_016821935.1:0-2502 GCF_001698545.2 Rhinopithecus bieti | reverse complement strand
AAAAAAAAAAAATACCAGAGTGCTAATACTTTTGGTTTTATTTGCTATTTTAATGAAAACTTGCAATTTCCATACTATACTGGAACCAACAGAATTGTGCTGTTCACAATTTGTATAGGTAGTTTTATGGGTGGTTTTTTTTTTTTTTTGAGAGAGTCTCGCTCTGTTGCCCAGGCTGGAGTGCAGTGGCGGGTTCTCAGCTCAATGCAACTTCTGCCTACCAGGTTCAAGCGATTCTCCTGCCTCAGCCTCCCAAGTAGCTGGGACTACAGGTGCCTCCGCCCCATGCCTGGCTAATTTTTGTATTTTTAGTAGAGACAGAATTTCACCACATCAGCCAGGCTGGTCTTGAACTCCTGATCTCAGGCAATCCGCCCGCCTCGGCCTCCGAAAGTGCTGGGATTACAGGTGTGAGCCACTGCACCCAGCCAATTTTTGTATTTTTAGTAGAGACTGGGTTTTGCCATGTTGGCCAAGCTGGTCTTGAACTCCTGGCCTCAGGTGATCCGCCCGCCTTGGCCTCCCAAAGTGCAGGGATTACAGGCGTAAGCCATTGCATCCAGTCAGTTTTGTGTATTTTTGATGGTTCCCACTTGTTTCTGTCTGTTTTATGGCTTTCTTCCTTTTGGGAAATTCTGGGGCAATGTAGCCCTTCATCCCGGCCCCAACTTAGCTTGGTGCTTTGTTTCCAGTGGGGTTAGTGGTCATAAGACCTCTGGAGGGTGTGGTGGGTGGTGCTTCCCCAGGTTTTACTCTCCACACTTGTGTGCCTGGGCTAAGACGAGCCTTTCCAGAGAGGCTTTGTCTTCTCCGAAGCAGATTGTGTAGAGGCTGCAGAGACCATGCTCTCTGTGTCCAGAAGCAACCGGCTGGATTCAGCAAAGCCCTGCTGCCTTGAGGAAATCTGAGACTGCCTCCTTGGAAGATGGAAGTAAACTCATGGGCTAAGTAAATATCTTGGTGCTGCACTGCCCTTGGTTTTCCGGAGTTTGCATTCTTGGGCCCAACTTTTCACAGGATGGTTGGAATATGGAGAAAGAAAAAATAACCCTGGCTGTGGCCCATCTGGATTCTGCCTCCCAGTTTTCCCAGAACAGATTTTCCACCCAAATAAATGAGAATGATGGAATGGAGGACTCTGTATGTGTGTGTGTGTGCGCGCACTCCTGAGTGTCGCAGGCCGAGGAGAAGAACCACCGGGTAGAGGGAAAAGAAGTTGGAGGGTGGAATAGGAAGGCAGGAGGCAGGGCTGGCTCCCACTTTGTTGACTTAACAAGTCTGGCTGCAAAGCCAAGGCCTTTGGAAAGAATGGCCTCCCCGCTTTGGGCAGTTTTCCAGGACTGAGCTAGATCCTGCCTTGTTTATGGGCAGGACAGTTCAGTTGGATTCCTGCGCACCAAGGTTTGGAGAATGTCACCAGGATCTGCCCTTTGTGATGGCCCATGGAGTAAAGCATGACCATGGTTTTACAAGAAGATACTTCCTCTCACCTCACAGGGTTTTCTGGTCCTTCTTGCCTTGGAGTTAGAAAGAGAAATTTTCCCCGGAGGTATGCTCCACGTTGTAACCTTTGCAAGGTGCAGTGGGTTTTCCTATTCTTTCCTTTTTTTCTGGATAGGTGGTTTTTATTTCAAAAGCAATCTCCTCTGACACCCTCTCATTAGCTGCTGAAGAAATGTGGCAGATATAAGTTAGAGCCGTCCATTTGGCTGCTCCAGGCAGGCGCCTGAATTTCTCTGGGCTGCTGTCTGTGGCCTTATCCTGTTTGTCCAGCAGGTGACAGTAAAGACCCACTGACTTCGCTGTCTCCGTACGACCCACCTTCTCCTCTGTCTCCAGTGCGACCCACATCCAGGGGCTTTGGAGGAGAGGCTGAGGCTGGTTCAGCGTTACCTTCTTGTTAGTTGGCTTCCTGCTGGCTGGGAAACCCACCTGTGAATCCTCAGGATTTACTCCGGATTTACAGCTGAGTTTTCTCAGAAGCAGGTACTGTGAAACCTGGGGTCAGGGTCATCATCATTACCCCCAGCACCTGCCTGGATCTGGCACGTGGTAAGCATTTCACAGATGCCTGCCATCATCAGCCAGAATGTGTGCATATGGGAAGGAGGGTGGAAGGCATTGTACTGCGTCCCTCTGCCGGGTCACATGCTAGGTGTTTTTCTTTTGAAGTAGGGTTTATAATTCCCACTTCAGAAACAGAAATTGAGGCTCAGGGAGGTGAAATAACTGACCAAAGATCACAAATATAGGATGTGACCCAAGTCAGCTGACTCCAAGTTTTCAGCCTTGTATGCTTGCTGTACTGAGGTGGGAAACATTTAGATTCAGCAAGAGTCTAGGATGAATTTAGTTTCAGAAAAGCAAGGGAATTTAGTGTAGGTGTGATCTTTATTCATTAACGTAACGATGGAAAGGGTAAGCCTGGGGTGTGGGGGAACCCAGAAGGGGTGGGGGGATAAAGGAGATCCCTCAGAGGAGATGGTCTCTCAGCTGAATTTT
>NW_016821934.1:7288-11482 GCF_001698545.2 Rhinopithecus bieti | reverse complement strand
AATTGCTAGAGAGCTAGTATGATCTTTTGGGGTTGTTGTAGAACCCCATTTTGTCATATGGCCAAAATTATTTTTCTGGTTCCTTCACATTAGGATAGACTATTTCTTCTAATTATTTTTGAGTTTATTTTTTATATGATTGTGAGTTTTCAAAATTTTCCTCCTTGACACTGTGACTTTAATACTTATAGCTGATTGTAGTATAAGTCAGGTCTGTGCACTTTCAGAGATGAAGGCTCTGTATGAGTTCCTTGACTATATAGAATATTTGTATGGTGACTTTCAAAGGTGTTGGTTGCAGTTGAAATGTGCTCAGAGTGTGTTTAGTTTCACTGTCTCCTGTGGGGTTGTAATGGCGGAAGTCTCCTGTTCCCCAGTGGTGTGTATGTTTTTATTTATTTATTTTTCCCCCAGTGTCTGATTTATTGGGCTGAACAGTTCAGGCTTCAGGCCAGTAAGGGAAGGGTCCGTGGGTAAGAACTGACTGTGGTTAAAGCAAATTAGTCAATGCAATATCCAATGATGAGCAGAGGTCCCAACCTTGACAGAGGCAGCCGGGGAAGTTCTCAATGAAGCACATTGGTCTTTTCAGAGGTAAGGAAGGGAGCCACATCAGCTTCTTTGCCAAGCCAATAGGAAAGCAGTCCATCTCCAAGTCATACTCCTGACCCAGTGTTCTGGCTATTCATATCAGACAGGGACCACTTTTCATTTGCAGTAGTGCTGATGCTCCATGTATAGAGGGATTATGACTCTACCCTTCACGAAAGTGAAAACCTGGAAAGCACTCCTCCTATGGGAATGCAATCACCCTAAAGTGTTCCAAAAAGACTAAAGGGTATCTACATGTGTACCCACACTGAGCTCACATGGAGAATTAACACTCTGTCTGCAGTGGTGAATGAGAGGGAGAAGTCTCCTTCTCCAAGACCCTTTATAAGCACCAGAACTTGGGGTGGAGCTGCAGACTTTTCCTCTTGAGCTTAGCACTACAACTGTCACTCCACTGAAAGATATTTCCCACAAGTGGAAAGTTCCGGACTTAAGGCCTGCTGTCTGGATTCTTTTGTACCATGGGGTGTTCCCTTGATGTGGTGTAGTCCCCCTTCCCCTAGGAGTAGGAGTCCCTGAAGGCCAGACTAATGAAAGATGCTTCTCCTTTGAGTCTAGCCACCCACTGTGGCAGCCACATTCTAGGCTGGTGGTGGAGAATGTCCACAAGGGGTCCAGTGATGTGATCTTTTCTCAAGACTCCCAGCAGCAGTTCCAACACCTGCTCTGATGGGAGTGGGAGGAGAGTGATATAGACTGTGAGATTACTTTGTTATAAATAGCTTTAGTGTATTGGCTTTCTCAAATGCCAGTTATAGTACTAATAAACTGGCCATGTGGAGAGACTCAGGAAGCCCTGATTAGTCAGAGTGATGCAGGCAATGGTGATAGCTGAGGACACGCACAAGCTTTTTTCTTTTTCTTCTTGCATGGTGTTATTGTACCTGCAGATCCTGTAATAAACTGTGACAGTTGGCTTCTACCCAGGTGGTGGTGCCTGCAAAAGGGCACCAGTTGCAGTGGTAGCAGTGAGATTTGTCTTGCCTTATGTTACCCAGGCACGGTACTCTGGTGACTCAGGCAATTGCTGAGGCCATCGAGCTCCCAAAAGGTCTGTCCTTTCTGTTAAACTCCCAGAGTGGTTGGAGGGGCAAAGTTACGTAGGGGCTGGGTCAGGCAAGTCCATGCTCTGGCTCTCCTTGTGTACTCAAAAGCAGCAGCCCCCATTGGGATCAGAAAGTGGTTCTCTGGCCCCAGGGTTAATGTTCCAGAAAGGAGTGCAGATGCCTCTGCTGTACAGAAAAGCCTGTAAAGGGAGCTGGGGGTAGCAGGTAATAGTAAACCCTACCCAGCGCCCATACACTTGGCAAGGAAGGTCTTGCATCCACAGTGATCCACTAACATCAACGAACTAGTTTCTAGGCAGTCTGCACTCAAAACTTAAGATTGCCCCAGGCCATATACCTTCCCCAAGCACACAACACCCCTGGATTACAGGCCATGCCCTTTGTGGTCTGCCTACAAAGCAACGGCACCTAGCTCCTGCATCTGTGGCTGCAGCACACTTCCCACTTGTTCCTTAGCTCTGCCCAAAGCGTTTTGTCCTTACTTATAACACAAATTTCATTTGGGAGGTTCTCTCTGCCTGGGACCACTTCCTGAGTTACCTGTAAAATTTTCACAAGGTCCCCTGTGAGGTGGAATCATGAATGGCTTCCCTCAATCCCTTCTGGATACTGGAAATGCACACAAAGCGTGTCCCAATGCCACATTTTTTTTTTTTTCCATATACTTCCCACTGCTCACTAAGTTAGTTCCAATGCTGGATCAGAGTAAGGACTTCCCTCATGACCTGAATTTCTAGGTTCCCTGTTGGTAGTGTATACTCTGGAGGCAGTTTGTCCTCTCTCACATTCTGAAGACTTACAGTTTTCCACCTGGCTCATGGTGTAGGCTCCAACCCAACACTTCTTTCAAAGAATCTGTGGTTCCTTTTAGTTTTCCTGTTAACTTCCTGCATTATTTCTTGGAAGAAAGTTCACAATATGAATCTCTACAAACTATTTTGTCTTTCCAACTGGGCGATGCATGCTAATAATACCTCCCATCTACCATCTTGGCCATGAAGAAGTGACACTATTTCTGGACACTTTTGTTTAAAATATTTGTTAATACACTGAAGATGCAAAACTCCTTGTGGTTTTTTGAGAATTCTGTATATATGGTATATTTATTTTAAACATATTTAAAAAGCATCTATTGGATAAATGTAATTCCATGTTGGAGATGATTATTAAGCCAAAATTATTACTTATGGACTGAATTTTCCAGATTATTTCTGCAAATTCACTTTTTCACTTGCAATGGTATGTGTGTATTTAACGTAACTCCCCATCACTGTAAAGTATAAATTAGTATAGAATCTCTATTTATTAGAGAGAAAAAACCAAAACTGCTGGCCAAACATAACTTATAAATTAAATTTCTATTGCACTTAGTTTTTTGGTGGTGTCTACACAAATATTTTAAAAGCATTCTGTTAGGTTGCAATTTGATAATAAAAGTAATAATAACAGCTGTACTCAAGAATCTGTCTTTTTCCATTCATTTGATTATGGACACCTAGTTTGCTCCCATATCCTAGCTATTGGGAACAATCTGGCAGTAAACAAGGGTGTGCAGATAGCTGTTTAACTTACCGACTTCAAATTATTTGGATATATACTCAAAAGTGGGTTTGCTGAATCATATGGTAATTCTATATTTAGTTTTCTGACGAGGCTTTCTACATTTTCTTAATGGCTATGTTAATCTACATTCCCACCAACAATGCCAAGGGTTCTCTTTTCCCCATACCCTTGTGAACACTTGCTATCTTTTGTCTTTCTGATAATAGCCCTTCTCGTGGGATACATACTCAGTGGAATACTACTCATCCTTAAGGAAGGGGGGAAATCCTGTCATTTGCAACAATGTAGATAAACCTAAGGAACATTATACTAAAAGAAATAAGCTGGTTACAGAATCCCAAGTACTGCATCATCTGACTTATATGTGGAATCTGAAATAGTTGAACTCATGGAAGTAGACAGTGAAATGCAGAGATTGGGGGAGGGGAGTGAATAGGGAAAAGGGAGATGTTCATCAAAGGTTACATAATAATGATTGTATTATTTATACATTCTTATGTGTAAATAATTTTCAGTGACCTATTGCACAGAATGGTGTCCATAATTAATAATGCATCGTATATTTCAAAATTGCTAAAATAATAGATTTTAAATGTTTTCACCACAAAAAATGGTAAGTATACTAGGTGATGGATTTTAACCTGATTTAATCATTCCACATTGTAAATATATATCAAAAATCACATTGTATCCCATAAATACATACAACCATTATTTGTTAATTATGAATTGGAAAAATAATAAAAATAATGTCTTTCACAGGAATTAGTATTTAAACATATGCATTGATAAGTATAACAGTGATAGAGTTTAAATTTGTACTAAGAGATTAAAAAGTTGAGTTTAATGAAAAATATTAAGAACATATTTTTATATGTTTTGGTTTTCTTAATTTCTTTCAAGCCTATTATCTTAATAAAAAGATTTCTACTAATTGCATACATTTGTAACA
>NW_016821934.1:0-4268 GCF_001698545.2 Rhinopithecus bieti | reverse complement strand
ATCTACAGCCATCTGATCTTTGACAAACCTGAGAGAAACAAGAAATGGGGAAAGGATTCCCTATTTAATAAATGGTGCTGGGAAAATTGGCTAGCCATAAGTAGAAAGCTGAAACTGGATCCTTTCCTTACTCCTTATACGAAGATTAATTCAAGATGGATTAGAGACTTAAATGTTAGACCTAATACCATAAAAACCCTAGAAGAAAATCTAGGTAGTACCATTCAGGACATAGGCATGGGCAAGGACTTCATGTCTAAAACACCAAAAGCAACGGCAGCAAAGCCAAAATTGACAAATGGGATCTAATTAAACTAAAGATATATACTCTTTTAGGAAGCAGCATACTTCAACGGGAAACCATGGGAGTCGTAGGTTGCCAGGAATCTGCTAATACCTGTTAAGTACCTACAAATAGAAAGTACCCTGATGAGAGAGAAGATAGTGTTTCTATTTAACAGAAGGATATCAAGTGACTTTCTGACTCGGGATAGGGGAGGAGATGGAGGAAACACACATTATTACTTTTGTGTGTCTTCAGTTTCTTCCTTCTAATGTAAGGGTCTGCTTCAGTTGATGCTATAAAAGAAAGAGTTCTAAAAATAATTTGTTCTGTCCAAATAATCCATGGTTGGAATTGGGGGTGCTCTTCTTCTCAAATAGATCTGAGCTAAGTTTTAGAGCTGTGTTTAACCAGAGATGAGAAATATTTGACTCTAAAAGAAGCCTCAGAATCAGTTAGTAAAATCATACTCATCTTTTATAACAGAAACTTTCTACCTGTCAAAGAACAATTCCTCATTTCACCCTTTTTCCAGCTCTGGTAAACATCATTCTACTCTCTGCTTCTATGAGTTTGAGTATTTTAGATACTTCATATAAGTGGAATCATGCAGTATTTGTCCTTCTGCAGCTGGCTTATTTCACTTAGTATAATGTCCTCTAGTTTGATTAACGGTATTACAAATGGCAGGATTTCCTTCTTTTCAAGGTTAACTAATATTACATTGTGTGTATTTGCATAGCACATTTTATTTGTGTAGTCATCTGTAGGTGAACATTTGGGTTGTTTACACAGCTTGATTATTGGAAATGATGCTGCAATAAACATAAGGTTTTAGATGTCTCTTTGATATCCTCATTTTAATTATTTTGGATATATACCAAAAGTGGGATTGCTGGATCATATGGTTCTTCTATTTTTAATGTTTTGGGAATCCTCCATGCTGTTTTCCACAGTTGTTGCCCTATGTTACATAAACAACAAGGCATTGTACACTTTAAAATACGTTTAGAAGATAGATCTCATGTTTAGTGTTCTAAAAAAAAAAAAAAAAAAAAAGACAAGGGCAATTTTAGAGGTGACAGATGTCTTTAGTACCTTGGTTGTGGTGGTGGTATCTTGGGTGTATGTGTATGTCCATACTCATCAAGATGTATACATAAAATATGTACAATTTTGGCATATATTTCAATAAAGCTAAAAAGAAAGACACACAAAGTTATTATAGAAGGAAATATTATAATATGATAAAAGGCTAAAACCCGAGTTAGATTAAACTGTGAGTGAAATATTAGAGATTAGTAACAAAGGTGACATCTTGCATATAAGTGGGCATTTATTTAAATGCATGCACTAACTAGCTTCACTTTAAATTTAGTTGTTTTAAAATTCTGATTAAGTTCAGCGATATTAAAAACAAGGCCTCTTGAGTTTATGTTTATCTATCTGTCTATCAAGGTATGAGTATCAAAGAAACATTTCTATAATTTTGAGTCTAATGTGTGAAATGATAATTGAACATTCATGCCACACATATTTGCCAAGCATCTTCCATGATCTAGACAGAGTTCTAGGTGCTGGGGTTGTGGTAGTAAAGAAAGCAAGCAAGAAGCCTGCTCTCATGGAGCTTACATCTACTGTGGGTGGTAGATTTTAAATAATCTGAAAAAGACATATACATTAAGATAATTTATATGACTACCTTACTGCCACACAAAAATTCCTTATAGTTATCCACATTTACCAAAAATCAAGTAATAAGGAAAATAACTGGGATCATGAGTGAATTTACAAACTCAAGATGTAAAATGGTAATATAAGTGTCACAAGTTCCAAAAGCACTATTGATTAACCCAGACACCAATAGGCAAACTCTTATTGTCCTCTAAGGATATCTATTGACACAGACACCAATAGGCAAACACTTATTGTCCTCTAAGGATATCTAAAGTTGTTTTTTGTTGATGGTAATGATCCCTTAGGGCTGTTTTTGGTTTCTGCAGTCTATCTTGGTAAGCAAAGATTCAAAGACTCCAGAGGAAAGAAAAACAGTGGAGGAGTCTAATGGCATCAAGGACAAGGGGGCTTCTACAGAACACCTCTGGCAACTATGCATGTATCAGGCATTGTCACTTAAACCATTCATGTGTTTGACAAGTTGAATACAATGTGTTTTGTTAAACCCTTCTCCCACCTCATTTTGAAAGCCATTTGTTATAATTCGAAGAACAGGTTCATTTTTGCGGCATACTTCAAAATCAGATTTTGACAGAATTTTTTGAAGCTGAGGAAGACTCACAAACTCTTTTATAAGCTTTCTGAAAGTTCCTTTTGATAAAACTACCATGTCACAATTTGCCAAGAGAAAGTAGATATAAAACAGAAAAGCTTGGTGACAGTGACATGAGTCACGAGCTTGGTGAAATGTCACACGTAGAAGACAATGTCTTATGGAAATTATTAACACAATGCTCAGAACAGCTTTCATGGAGCTCTACTTCTTAGCTGTCCAGATCCTATTATACTCATGCTATGCTGCATGTATATTTAGGTTCACGAGTCAATCCAGTTAATGTGGTCATCTCAGTGAAAGGAGAAAAAAAATACAAAATTACAACATCTATGTAAGTGGTAGTTTCATTAACAGTGTATTAAAAAAAAAACAAGCCTTTACCTATTGAAAAACACTATCCCTCCTCACTGTTATAAAATCAGTGTTGCAATGGATTATGCAAATAAAAGCAATCCTGTCCTCCAAACATAGTTTTGTAAATGTCAAGTAATTGATAGAATCACAACACAAGAAATTTGACATTGCTGCAACATCCAAACATGGACTTACATTTTGTATATTTTTTTTTATTTTAGTGTAACTTTATAGTATTTTATTTGTAAAATATTTTATAAAAGTATTACATTTATGACAAGGTGGATATTTTAAAAACATTCTTCCTCACTGCCTGTACCCATAATCAAAATTTTATGGAATATGTTTTAAATCAAAAAAGTCCATGTATCCATGCAGGGAAATTTCAATACCCATCAAACATTTCTTATACACCTATTATGTGCCTAGTATTGTGTTCAGCATTGGAGATATGGAACTGAATATACATAACATTTCCCCACACGGGGAAATAATGACATGTTGCTGAAATTGTGATCTACAGACAAGCAGCATTTTAGGCTTCATCTGGTATCTTGCTAAAAATACTCAATTTTGGATCCAATTACAGACCCATTTTAACACATTTTTAACAAGATCCCTAGGTGATTCATGTGCACATTAAAGTTTGAGATGCATAGGGCTGGGCATGGTGGCTCATGCCTGTAATCTCAGCACTTGGAGAGGCTAAGTCAAGCAGAGGACTTGAGTCTGAAAGTTTGAGACCAGCCTGGGCAACATGGCGAAATCTGGTCTCTACAACAACAACAGCAAAAGTTAGCTGGGCATTGTGGCATGTGCCTCTAGTTCCAGCTACTCAGGAGGCTGAGGTGGGAAGATTGATTGAGCTCAGGAGGTTGAGACTGAAGTGAGCCATGATCATGCCACTGCACTCCAGCCTGGGCAACAGAGGGAGACCTAGGTCTCAAAAAGTTAAATGAAAAAATAAAGTTAGAGAAGCACTGATTAAATGAATTCTATCGGGGCTACTCAGTGGATGTCTAGAGACTTGTGATGGTCTGTCAATTGGTACAAGGCAAGACAAAAATGGAAATAGAAACAAGTCATTTAAAAATGTTTATAGCAACTTAAGACTTTGCTGCAATGTGATCAACAATGTGATCACCAAAGGTAATCAGTGGGGCTGCATTTTGTATATGTTTGCTTTTAAATTTTACCTTTTATTAGTTCACTTTTATTGTATTTTACAAAAGTACACTTTTGTAACAGATTATATATATATTTTAAAAAGAAACTTCATCATAAGTAGTTTGAGTAGCACTACATTAGGTCGTTTGATCATCCAATGTCTGAGGCATG
>NW_016821933.1:0-1851 GCF_001698545.2 Rhinopithecus bieti | reverse complement strand
CAATGATATAAAAAATAAATAAAATTATTTATATCTAGGTTCCATCGCATTCCCACCTCTTTTTACTCTCTTTAAAGTTCCCTCTAGTTCCAAAGAATGTTCCAAGTTTAGGGAGAACACTCAGTAATGTCCACTGATATTAAATATCTCAGTTACTTTAAATAATTAGGACCTTTTTTTTTTTTTTTTTTTTTGAGATGGAGTCTCACTCTGTCACCCGGGCTGGAGTGCAGTGGTGCAATCTCAGTTCACTGTGCAACTTCTGCCTCCTGAGTTCAAATGATTCTCAGGTCTCAACCTCCCAAATAGTTGGGACTACAGGGATGCACCACCACACCCAGCTAATTTTTGTATTTTTTTAGTAGAGACAGGGTTTCACCATATTGACTATGTTGACCAGGTCTCAAACTCCTGACCTCAAGTTTTCTGACTGCCTCAGCCTCCCAAAGTGCTGAGATTACAAGTATGAGCAACTGTACCCGGCCAAGATTCTTATTATCTGCTGTTAGTAACGGCATCTAAAATTTATTGCATATCTGTAAGTCAATATATATACTTAATTTAATCTTCCTAACAAACTTATGAGTTAACTATTAGGATTCTTTATGGAATAGATAAAGAAAATAGGATTTGGAGAAGCTAAGAAGCTTGCCAAAAGTTCCATAACTCATGGGTGACTAAGATCAGAACTCTGGTCTAGTCGACCCATTCTTCTCCAGTCAACAATCACTGTCTCATGAGCATTGGCCAAATATAAAATCTGGGAAAAAAAAAGATAATTTTCTATAAAGGGGTTTACGATGTTACTGGTGGTTTTGGTTTTTGTTTTTTTGAGACAGAGTCTTGCTCTGTCACCCAGGCTGGAGTGTAATGGCACGATCTCGGCTCATTGCAACCTCCACCTCTGAGGTTCAAGTGATTCTCCTGTCTCAGCCTCGTTAGTAGCTGAGATTACAGGCATGTACCATCAAGCCTGGCTAATTTTTTGTATTTTAGTAAAGAGGGAGTTTCACCATGTTGCCTGATCTCGAGGGTGATCTCGAACTCCTGAGCTCAAGTAATCCACCCGCCTCGGCCTCCCAAAGTGCTAAGATTACAGGTGTGAACCACCACGCCTGGCTTGTTACTGGTGGTGTTTGCAGGATTTTTCTTTGAATTAAAAGATTCAGACTTCATAATCATCTTTAAAGTATCCTATATCTAACAGTTAGTAAGAATTGTTACCTGTATATCACATAAATCTTTAAAATGCTTTGTGAGTTCCTTGGACGTTTTGAAAGAGATACACTAAGTTTGCTGTGTAGTGTACAAATTCTCCACTTAAGTTTCTGGTAGTTTGGCTTAAAATGAGACCAAAAGATTCAGTAAATGCCATTCTATCCAGCACTTTAAATAACATTTAAAATGTTATATATATAAATATATCCTAATTTTGACAATAATAGGTTAAATTAATGGGCTATTATTGTAATATCAAAATAAATATTAAAATTAGACCAAATTTAATTAAACTATTTTAACTGGAATTATTAAGGAAGAAATAGTTTTTTTTTTTTTTTTTTTTGAGACGGAGTCTCGCTCTGTTGTATAAACAGGAGTACAGTGGCCGGATCTCAGCTCACTGCAAGCTCCACCTTTCGGGTTCACGCCATTCTCCTGCCTCAGCTTCCCAAGTAGCTGGGACTATAGGCGCCCGCCACCTCGCCCGGCTAGTTTCTTTTTACTTTTTAGTAGAGACGGGGTTTCACCGGGTTAGCCAGGATGATCTCGATCTCCTGACCTTGTGATCCGCAGGTCTCGGCCTCCCAAAGTGCTGGGATGACAGGCTTGAGCCACCGCGCCCGGCAGAAA
>NW_016821932.1:28530-29478 GCF_001698545.2 Rhinopithecus bieti | reverse complement strand
AAAAAAAAAACGTGTGCTTGGTTTCTCTGTTTGCTTCCTTTATTCAAAATTGTTATTTCATTTACTTATCCTCCACCCTATTCCTCCTTCCTCTTTGCTATCTTCAGTACCAAGTTAAAAATATAGACTAGGTTTCTAATGACTCAGGCTCCTTAAAGAACTCAGAATAGACACCACTTATGCATTTTTGGGGTTCTTCTGTTTTCTTTGTCGAATTTCAATAGTTATGAGTGGACTCTTTTCAGGTCTAAATCTCTGCACTCTTTTGTGCTTCATTACCTGACATTTTGGCTTTTGGGGGTACCAAAATTTACTTTATATTATGAGGAAGTTTAACTTTGATGTATATCAAAGTTTAAGATATGGACTGAATTCAGAATGGGACAATTGGCTTTGGGTTGGCCACCAGCCTTTTGTGAAGGTCCTTGAAGTGAAATTCAGGGTAAAAACATAGCACTGTTAACTCTCATTGTGTTTTACTTTTTTTAGGGACCCAGGATTTAGAGTAAAAATAAAATCATTGATTTCTGGGAATCTGGTCCTCCTTCCAGCTGTGCCTGCTTATTAGTCTCTAGAAGCTGCATGCTCTCTTGGCACCATTCCTTAAAAGGCTTCACTCTAATTCTAGTAATCCAATTTAAAGAAACTATCTTTAAGGAAATATCAACATGTAAGAGTGTCTGCTTTTCTTGGCCATTTTAACTAAATTTTACTCACACCGTTTTCCCATGAGTACAATATCAATTTTTTATCATGTTATACTTAAGAATTGTCCTTTTAAAAATGCAAATTTAGAGTTACCTAGCTGACAACTATTTAAGTCAGGGAATGGGTAATAGAGAGAATGATGTTCTAAAATGGAGAAGAAAAACTTTAAAATTGTCAAATGAAGAATCTTACACCTAACTATCAGATCTGCTTCTGTATGTCTCTGTATTTATATATGAT
>NW_016821932.1:16023-25822 GCF_001698545.2 Rhinopithecus bieti | reverse complement strand
GCACTATTCACAATAGCAAAGACTTGGAATCAACCCAAATGTCCATCTGTGACAGACTGGATTAAGAAAATGTGGCACATATACACCATGGAATACTATGCAGCCATAAAAAAGGATGAGTTTGCGTCCTTTGTAGGGACATGGATGCAGCTGGAAACCATCATTCTTAGCAAACTATCACAAGAACAGAAAACCAAACACCGCATGTTCTCACTCATAGGTGGGAACTGAACAATGAGATCACTTGGACTCGGGAAGGGGAACATCATGCACTGGGGCCTATCATGGGGAGGGGGGAGGGGGCAGGGGGAAGGAGGGAGAGATTGCATTGGGGAGTTATACATGATATAAATGATGAATTGATGGGTGCTGACGAGTTGATGGGTGCAGCACACCAACATGGCATAAATATACATATGTAACAAACCTGCATGTTATGCACATGTACCCTAGAACTTAAAGTATAATAATAAAAAAAAAGAAACATTACAATTAATGTGTGTAACTAAAACTACTATATACATACAAAGTATATAAATATGTATTTTTTGTTAAAAATTATAAAAAGTTATGGTACTGTGGTTTCTATTAAAAGATGAGTAATTTGGTCTAGAGGTTTTTTTAGGATTGTTTGACGTTAAAAGTAAGACAGGACAAAACTTAGGTTTTAACTTAAAACAATCCTAAAAAATCCTAGACAAAACTACTTACTCTTTAATAAAAACATTTATTTATTAAATTATAAAACCTTGCTAACTGTTTTTGTTTTTCACAGTTAAGAAAAATTTTATTTCTCTTTTTAGTTATTTACAGCTTTTAACCCTTCATTAAACTATACTCCTGTGAACAAAATTTGAAGTATATTTCTTTCAGCCTGATTTCTCTAGAATTTGGAAATTATTCATGAGCATTCTTAATTTATGGCAATATAGTTATTTCCATAAATTCAAGAAAATCTATCTTTCCTAATTGGAAACAACTGGAGACAGTGGTAATTTCACCAAGTCTTTGACTGGAATAGGATATTTTTGAGGAATTGAAATTAACTTTACAAAGCTGATAACAGACCTTTGAAGAAAACTGGCTTCATACCTTGTCCATGCAATTTCTTTACAGGTTCCTTTGCTTTCTTTCACAGGTTTCTGACCTTTGATAAGTAGAGAATGTCACTTGCTGATGGGTCCAGGAACCCTAAGTTGTTTGGGAAACTCAAGTGAGGAATTTTACCCAAAATATATCAATATCTTTAGGCACAGATTAGTCCTTGTCTGGGCTTGAGGTTTTAAGAGGTCTAATCTGAGATTCCTTTTGACAAAATATGTTGTAGCAAAGCCAATTTTAAAAGGAGCCTATATGACAAATAATTATTCTTATTTCACTTTATGCACGTAATCAGGCCAACTATAAGACTAAAATGTATTTTGCATATAAATTGGTCCTGCTTTGAATTTGTCTTTAATAAAATTGGAAAACTGGAGACCAAAAAATATGTTTCAAAAGAAACTATAGTGTAACTCTTATTAAATTCTAGCCTTGCTAATTTTTGTTTTCTGGTTTTAATTATTTTCTACAATTTGGACTTAATCCTGAAGTTTTTTCTGACTATAAGTCCACAAACAAGGATTTTTAATTGTTATCATTCTCCCATTTTTCTGACTTGAAGTCACTAGAAATCAAAACTACGCTTTTCTTAAAGTCTTACAAATTGGTTAGATAACTTAAACTTCAGGAGGAATCAACAATGACTTATAAACTTTTGTGCTTGCTTGCTGATGTATGGACTTCTCAGAAAATTCACTTGAATATCTGGTCCAACTAAAATCCAAAAGAATCTGTCAGATTGCCACGCAATATGAAGATGTCTCAGACACTCTAGAAAAAGTAGTTTATAGACGGACTGACTGCACTAACATTAACCTTTGTCCTTCTTCTGTTTCTATAGAACCTCATTTCATTAGAGGTCTGATTGCTTTCATCATATGTAGAGGCCTAGCCAATCTGCCATGCCACCTCCTGGAATTGGACATAGCTGTTTCACTAAACTGATCTATTCTCAGGAATAAGAAATCAACTAAAGAATATGTGAAATGGTATATTTAAATTGCTTTTTTCTATTTATCCCAAATTTGTCTTTCAAATACTTTGTTTATCTCTATCTGACAACCTCTAACCCAAATCTCTCCAAGGCTGTCAGCTTGGATTTTAATATGTGAAACTTATTTTAACTTTCAAAGTGTGTAGGGACTGAGGGAATTTAAAATATTTTATATTTCAAATATATTTATCTGATGCATTTGAAAATGCCACTTGGCCGTCCTAACAGAAGTGGCCTTGCAAAGCTGTCATAAGTGGGAACAATTTGCATCTGTAGAGAATTTCCATTAATGCAGCCATACCCTCTCTCCTTTCTATGTCCTTCCCCAGATCCAGAAGAGATTGAGAGTCTGACACCTTTAAAAGTCTAAAAATAAACATTTATCATCTATTCTTTCTGAGGGAGGCTTCATCTATATAACAAGACCACTTTTTATCTCTATCTGACAACTTCTAACCCAAATCGCTCCAAGCCTCTTCTCCCCAGCTCATAACCTACTTTATTAGAATCTAAGCCCCCATTCTTTCTGTAACCTCAAAATTACATAGGTTTCTGTCAATCATTGGGAAGTTGAGTCTTCATTCTGAAGGCTACCATGTACACATGTTAAATACATTTGTATGCCCGTTTTCCTATTAAAAAAGGATAATGGAAGTAAAATATTTCCTCTAAAGATAAGGTAATATCAAAGCTTCTCATGCCAATTGTGCTTAACTACTGATTTGGTTGCTTGTACTTTTAAGACTTTCTACCTTCATCTTCAATGAACTAAGTAAAAGAATATCCTTCTCTCTTTATAGGAGTTACATAGGAGAACAGTGTGTTAACCAATGATTACAAGAAGCTGCTACTTATAATTTTTAGGCAGATTAGGCAATCCCCCAAACTGGGCCTCAGCTCAGGAAGTTTGTTGGCTTCACTCAGAAAATAATTCAAGAGTGAGCTGCTAGTGGAAGAAAGCAGGTTTACTGAAGCAGCAGTGTACACTAGAATGACTGCACCTTATGAAGCAGGGCTAACCCATAGGCAGTGCATCCAAAGTAGTGACATCTGAGCTGCTGGCAAGCCATATTTATAGTTATTATGTGATTACATGCTAAATATGGGGTGGATTATTCACGAGTTTTCCAGGAAATGGGCAGGGAATTCCCAGAACTGAGAGTTGCTTCCCTTTTTAGACCATATGGCGTAACTTCTGGACATTACCATGGCATATGTAAACAGTCATGACACTAGCGTGAGTTTCTTTTAGCATGCTAATGCATTATAATTAGCATATAATGAGCAGTAAGAAGAAGAGGTTGCTTTTATTGTTGTCTTGATTCTGGCTTTTCTTGGCCAGCTTCTTTACTGCATTTTATTTTATCAGTGGGGTTTTTACGACCCGCGTCTTGAGAAACAATTCATGCCAAATTTCTATCTTATCACATCCTCTGACATTATATATTCCTCCATGATCTTAAGGGATTGTAGAAAGATGGAGGTCTAACTTCTGTAGCTGCTCTTTGCTGATTTTATGGATATTGGCTCTGGTGAGTATTGGAGGAGTAAAAATCTCTGGATACCTGATCCAAGGGGCTCAAAGGCAGGGTGTTTTCATTTTCTAGGTCAGAAAGCAAGATGTTTGGAAGCCTTCTACTAGCATTATATTGACATGGAACTTCGCATTCTAGGAAACACAAAATTTACAAGGAGTTTAAATAAGCAGAGGCCTCAAATTAGTAGTAACTGGATAGCTATTAAAGATCTCAGGAAGGGAAAAAAAAAACAGGTGAGACTTGGGAGGGCACTTTTGATAGTCAGGTATAGTTGGGGTCAGAACCCTGGTTATATCTATGGAAACAGGTAGCTTGTTGAATTACTTTTTTGAATGTTAATCTCAACTTTTCCAGAGTTTTAATATATGTGTAGTAGATCTTATTAATAACTATATAGACTCCACCTTGTATAGCCAGTAAATAATCTAATGCTAGTCTGTTGTCAAGCACTATATTTGCCAAAGCGTCTAGGGACTCTTGAATTCCATTTAGTACCTGTCCTGTGTTAGTGGCCAATGATTCTGGGCTTGAAGAAAATTCCTTGGGGTTGACTTATGGCAGTCAAAGCCACCCAAAGGGACCATTAGTCCTCTTATTGCTTTTATTTCCGCCAGAATTGATCCTATTGCTCATTGATTTCTGGTATTTTCAGATATTATGGGGTTGTAGACAGTGACCCCCAGAGGAGCAATGGTGGCCAATGTACATTCACTCCTGCTCCATGTTTTTGATATAAAAGGGAAAGCTACTCCTAAAAGAATAGAGGGTTACCCAAGGAGTCAGGAGTGGTCATGAGGTGGAACTTCTTCCTACTCTTGGCTATAGACAAAAATGAGATCATGTGAGGCACAAATGAAGGCTCCTTGGAGTATGATGTGTATTCTCTCCTGCCATCTTGGAGTTATACAGATATTTTTTTCCAAACTCCAATGAGGGTGATTGGACAGCCCATATTTTCCAGAAGGATACACTCGTTCCACCTTCCCAGATCAGGCAGTTGTTTCTGTCTTGCATGTATTCCTTTGGAGGAGGCACTATGTAAGGTTTCCTTGCTGACAAGTGGGATCCCATTTACCTTACCACAGCTTTGGGAACATGGCCACTAGGTTTGCATCAGAGTATCTCAAGGAAACTTCCATTTCTGCATCATTAACAAAACAATGGGTGCAAATAATAGTGTCATGAATGCAATGGAGGTACAAGTTCCCAACCTCCCATGTCCAGATAACACTGGCAGGGGAAGTTAGGTAGAATCGATTAAGTGGGGAAGATTTCCACATAATAAGTAGGGGTCTGAGAACTTTGGGATTGCTATGGTTAACTAGGAGGTTTGGGAAGATGGCCATGAGATTCTCTGAATGTGCCAGAAGATGAAACTATCCATCCTGAGGATGTTGATGACAGATCCAGGCTACAGAGCTCTGTTCCTAGCCACACAGGATCCGGTTAATTGGGAGAGCAAACAGAATTAACAGAGGCAGCATGGTGTCTCTATTGGCCTTAGAGTGACCTCTATACCCAACAAGGAGAAAGTAGATGTTTCCCAGGAGGAGGTGGTTAGCTAAAACAATAGAAAACACATATCGTAATCAGTAAGAAAAGAAAAAGTAATATTCTTATGCCCACCTGCTGTATCATGTTATCTCTTTTTGCTGACTGTTGATTCTTTCAAATAGGTAGTGAGGGCTCTCAGAGGTTTACAGGTTTAGCTTATGGTATCCTCCTCTCACGCCTGCAGGGACTCATAAGAAACAAGTTTAATCCCAGACAAGTGTGCTCAGCTGTTGATCTCCTGACATTTAACAGTGGTGGGGAGACTAAAAAACACCTGATGGGGGCTGATATAGTGTGGATTTGTGTCCCCATCCAAATCAAATGTTGAATTATTATCCATAATGTTGTAGGTGAGGCCAGATAAGAGGTGATTGGATCATGAGGGTAGTCCTTCATGAATAGTTTGGCACCATCTCCTTGGTGCTGTTCTAATGATAGTGAGTTATTCTGAGATCCAGTTATTTGTCTGTAGCACCTCCCCTCCTCTCTTCCTCCTGCTCCAGCCATGTGCAGTGACTTGCTCCCCCTTTGTTTTATTCCATGACTAGAAGTTTTCTGAGGCCTCCCCAGAAGCAGGAGACACAATGCTTCTTGTACAGCCTGCAGAACCATGAGACAATTAAGCCTCTTTTCTTTATAGATTACCCAGTCTCGGGCATCCTTTTATAGCAGTGTCAGAATGGACTAACACAGAAAATTGGTGTCGATGATTGAGGAATTGCTATAAAGATTGATTTGGAAGCAGTTTTGGAACTTGATGATGGACAGGGGTTGGAAGAGTTTGGAGGGCTCAGAAGACAGGAAGAAGAGGGGAAGTTTGGAACTTCCTAGAGACTTGTTGAAGGGTTGTAGCCAAAATGCGGATAGTGATATGGTTGGAGATGTCCAGGCTGATGAGGTCTCAGATGGAGATGAGTAACTTATTGGGAGCTAGACCAAAGGTCATATTTTTTACACCTTGACAAAGAGCTTAGTTAGATTATGCTCCTGCCCTAGGGATCTGTGGAACTTAAACCCGAGAGATTATTTAGGTAGGGTATCTTCTGGAAGAAATTTCTAAGCAGTAAAGAAATTATCTGATGTCAGAACTTATATTTAAAAGGGAAGCAGAATGTAAAAGTTTGGAAAATTTGCATCCAGGCTATGTGGTAGAAAAGAAAAGCCCATTGTGTGGGGAGGAGTTTTAGCAAGCTGCAGAAATTTGCATTAGTAAAAAGGAGTCAAGTGCTGATAACCAGGACAATGTGACAAAGGCCTCAAAGGTATTTCATAGAACATTGTGGCAGCCCCTACCATCACACGTCCAGAGGCCTAAGAGAGAATGGTTTCATGGGCCAGGCTTATGGCCCCACTGCCCTACACAGCCTTGGATACTACTCCCTGCATCCCAGCCTTTCTAGCTCTACCCATGGCTCAAAGGGGCCCAGGTACAGCTTGGGCCACTGCTTCAGAGGGTACAAGTCATAAGCCTTGGAAGCTTCCAAATGGTGTTAAGCTTGTGGGTGCCCCCACAACAGAATGTAAGGGTTGAAGCTTGGGAGCATCTACCTAGATTTCAGAGGATGTATGGAAAAGCCTGATGTCCAGACAGAAGTCTGTTGCAGGGGTTGAGCCCTCAAGGTAGAACATCTACTAGAGCAATGTAGAGGGGCGATGTGGGGTTGGAACCCTCACACAGAGTCCCAAATCTGGCACTTCTTAATGGATCTGTGAGAAGAGGGCCACCATCCTCCAAACTTCAGATTGGCAGATCTACCAGAAACTTGCACCTTGTGCTTGGAAAAGCCATGAGCACTCAATGCCAACCCATGAGAACAGCCACAGAAGTTGAAGCCTATAAAGCCACAGATATTGGGCTGCCCAAGGTCTTGGGAGCCTACTCGTTGCATCAGTGTGCCCTGGATGTGGGACAAAGATTCAAAGGAGATTACTTTGGAGCTTAAGATTTAACGACTGCCCTGCTGGGTTTCAGATTTTCATGAGACCTGTAGCACCTTTCTTTTGGCTGATTTCTCCCTTTTAGAAAAAGAGTATTTACCCAATGCTTATACTCCCATTGTATCCTGGAAGTAACTAACTTGCTTTTGATTTTACAGGCTCATAGTTGAAAGGGACTAGCCTTGTCTCAGCTGAGACTTTGAATTTTGGACTTTTGAGTTAATGCTCGAATGAGTTAAGACTTTGGAGGACTCTTTGGAAAGCATGATTATATTTTGCAATGTGAGAAGGACATGAGATTTGGGAGGGGTAAGGGGTGGTAAGATACACTTTGGATTTTTGTCCCTACCCAAATCTCATGTTCAATTGTAGTCACCAATGTTGGAGGTGGGGCCTATTGGAAGGTGACTGGATCATGCGGGTGGTCCTTCATGAATGGTTAGCACCATGTCATTGATGCTGTACTCATGATAGTAAATGAGTGAGTTATTATGAGATCTGGTTGTTCAAAATTGTGTAACACCATCCCCTCCCACTTCCTCCTGCTCTGTCCATGTGAAGTAACTTGCTCCCCCTTTGCCTTCTGCCATGATAGGAAGTTTCCTGTGGCCTCTCCAGAAGCAGAAGACAAAATGTTTCCTATACAGCAGAAATAACCATAAGCCAACCAAATCTCTATTTTTTTTTTTTTTTATAAATTACCCAGTTTCAGGGATTTATTTATAGTAGTGTGAGAGTGGACTAATACACTGAGAGGTGCCAGGCCATGTGTTTTGTCTCAATGCAATCTATTTCAGTGATCACACCTCTTTCCACAATAATGTGGCTGGTAATTCTTTATGCTGGGATTTGAGGTAAGTTTGCTTTCATTTTTACCTGACAAATGAGTACTGAGAGGACCCATTCATTGAAAATAAATATTCATTCATTTTATAAATTTTCATAGGACTAGTAGACACTTTGAATGGGAAGAGATTTTAGCTAGAAAATGCTGCTATCTCAGAAGTGTAAATTCTCATCCAAATTTAGTCCAATGATTTTTATTACAGAAATGGAGGTTTTTTTGTGTGTGTTTTACTTATTAAATTTTAGTACCACCTTGAATGAACACTTTGATGCTCCCCGAACTTGGTAAGTCTACCACTGTTGGTATGAGAGATGATTTTTAGAAGATACCTGAACAACGCTTTGTTTGTTAAACAGTTAAGCATTTAATGTGTATTAGAAAAAAAAAAAAAAAAAGGCTGAATACAGTGATTTATGTTGGTAATCCCAGAACTTTGGGAGCCTGAGGCAGGAGGATCACTTGAGCTCAGGAGTTACATACCAGTATAGGATAAATAGAAAGACCCTATCTCCACAGAAAGGAAAAGTCAGCCAGATCTTGTGGTGTGCACCTATAGTCCCAGCTACTTGTGAGGCTGTTGTGGGAGGATTGCTTGGGTTCAGGAAATCAAGGCTGCATTGAGTCAGTTATACCACTGCAAATGAGCCTGGATGACAGAGTGAGATCCCACCTCAAAAAAAAAAAAAAAAAAAAAAAAAAAAAAATGTCACTCACACCTCAAATATGTTTTCATGGTTATTGTTACTTATTATTACATAAATGTATGAATAAAATATTTAAAAGTTTGGTCAAGTTAAAGAAAATATAAAGTTAAAAAAACAGATTTTATTAAAATGATATTCAACATTAACAGGGTCTTATATTTTGAATAATTTTATCTATATGAATATATTTACTACCAGTACAAGCACCAAAATAATACTAAATCTACATGATCACAGGAACAATAAAATGTCTAAACTGGGGTGACAGTTGAAATAGTTAATGGCGGGTACCCTTGAGCCTTGCTACTCAAACTGTGGTCAGTGACCAGCAGTATGCCATTATCTGTAAACTTATTAGAGACTCAGAATTGTAGGCTCCATTCCAGACCTATTGAATCACACCTTGAATTTTAACAGACACTGGGTGATTTTATGCACATTAAACTTTAAGAAGCATTTCTCTAGAGTGGAAGTTCTTAAAGTTTGGACCGGGTACACTGGGGATTCCTGAACAGTTTTAGGTGCTCTGCAAGGTAAAACCTAATTTCATAGCAATATTAAGATAATATTTGCTTTTTTCATTGTGGTGACATTTGCAGATGATCTCAAGACAAACCTAGGCAGTGACATTAAACTGTCCTAGAAGTCATATTTTCCATCTCTAAACAGACTCAGAAAATTAAAAGGAAGATTCATTTAAGAATATTCTTGATGAACAAGAAAAAATGTCAATTTTCTTCTACTCCAATTTTTAAAAGTATGTGTTTAGTATCCTATGTAATGAAATGGCAAGTACACACAAAGCATTGCTACCGCCTAAGAAAGTACCACGGCTAGCTCAAGGAAGAGGATGTGTGAAACTCAATTGCAAGTGGAGATAGGCACTTTTTGTTTTGAATGTCATTTCTACTTTATATAATAACTAAATAATTATTCAGCTATGGATACTTTCAGACTTTTTTCTTCAAAATTAAATAGTGATTGTGATTTGAAGAAAAACAACTTGAAAGTACAGGTGGTCCCTGACTTACAGGTTTATAGCTGGAAGAAACATACTTTTAGTTTCAGATGAGACTTTGGATTTTAGACTTTTGAGTTGATGTTAAAACAAATTAAGACTTTT
>NW_016821932.1:11871-14771 GCF_001698545.2 Rhinopithecus bieti | reverse complement strand
CTAAGAGAGGCATTTTACTTAATAAAATCTCTAAATATGTAACTATAGGTACACAAGTTAATTGTTAAATTGGATTCATCTTTCTTTTTTTTTTTATTATACTTTAAGTTTTGGGATATATGTGCAAGACGTGCAGGTTTGTTACATAGTTATACATGTGCCATGGTGGTTTGCTGCACTCATCTAGCCGTCATCTACATTAGATATTTCTCCTAATGCTATCCTTCCCCCCCCCACCCCCGATAGGCCTTGGTGTATGATGTTCTCCTCCCTGCATCCATGTGTTCTCATTGTTCAACTCCCATTTATAAGTGAGAACATGCAGTGTTTGGTTTTCTGTTCTTCTGTTAGCTTGCTGAGAATGATCGTTTCCAGCTTCATCCATGTCCCTTCAAGGGACATGAAATCATCCTTTTTCATGGCTGCATAGTATTCCATGGTGTACATGTGACACATTTTTTTTTTTTTAATCCAGTCTATCATTGATGGGTATTTGGGTTGGTTCCAAGTCTTTGCTATTGGGAACAGTGCCACAATAAGCATATATGTGCATGTGTCTTTATAGTAGAATGATTTATAATCCTTTGAGTATGTACCTAGTAATGGGATTGCTGGGGCAAATGGCGTTTCTAGTTCTAAATCCTTGAGGAATCACCACACTGTCTTTCATAATGGTTGAACTAATTTGCACTCCCACCAACAGTGTAAAAGAATTCCTACTTCTCCACATCCTCTCCAGCAACTCTTGTTTCCTGACTTTTTAATGATCACCATTCTAACTGGCATGAGATGGTATCTCATTGAGGTTTTGATTTGTGTTTCTCAAATGGCCAGTGATGATGAGCATATTTTCATATGTTTGTTGGCTGCATAAATGTCTTCTTTGGGAAGTGTCTGTTCATATCCTTTGCCCACTTTTTTTTTTTTTTTTTCTTGTAAATTTGTTTAAGTTCTTTGTAGATTCTGGATATTAGCCTTTTGTTAGATGAATAGATTGCAAAAATTTTCTTGCATTCTGTAGGTTGCCTGTTCACTCTGATGATAGCTTCTTTTGTTGTGCTGAAGCTCTTTAGTTTAATTAGATCCCATTTGTCAATTTTGGCTTGTCTTGCCATTGCTTTTGGTGTTTTAGTTCATGAAGTCTTTGCCCATACCTATGTCCTGAATTGTATTGCCTAGGTTTTCTTCTAGGGTTTTTTTATGGTTTTAGGTCTTACATTTAAGTCTTTAATCCATCTTTAATTAATTTTTGTATAAGGTGTAAGGAAAGGATCCAGTTTCATCTTTCTGCATATGACTAGTCAGTTTTCCCAACACCATTTATGAAATAGGGAATGCTTTCCCCATTTCTTGTTATAGTCAGACTTGTCAAAGATCAGGTTGTTTTAGATGAGAGGTTTTATTTCTAAGGCCTCTGTTCTGTTCCCTTCGTCTATATATTGGTTTTGGTACCAGTACCATGCTCTTTTGGTTACTGTAACCTTGTAGTACAGTTTGAAGTCAGGTAGTGTGACACCTCCAGCTTTGTTCTTTTTGCTTAGCATTGTCTTGGGTATGTGGGCTCTTTATTGGTTCCATATGAAATTTAAAGTAGTTTTTTTTCCAATTCTGTGAAGAAAGTCATTGGTAGCTTGATGGGGATAGCATTGAATTCATAAATTACTTTGGGCAGTATGGCCTTTTTCATGATATTGATTCTTCCTATCCATGAGTATGGAATGTTTTTCCATTTGTTTGTTTCCTCTCTTATTTCCTTGAGTGGTAGTTTGTAGTTCTCTTTGAAGAGGTCCTTCACATCCCTTGAAAGTTGTATTCCTAGGTATTCTATTCTCTTTGTAGCAATTGTGAATGGGAGTTCACTCATGATTTGGCTGTTTGTCTATTACTGGTGTATAGGAATGCTTGTGATTTTTGCACATCGATTTTGTATCCTATGACTTTACTGAAGTTGCTTATCAGTGTAAGGAGATTTTGGGCTGAGATGATGGGATTTTCCAAATATACAATCATGTCATCTGCAAACAGACAATTTGACTTTCTCTCTTACTAATTGAATATCCTTTATTTCTTTGTTTTACCTGATTGCCCTGGCCAGAACTTCCAACACTATGTTGAATAGGAGTGGTGAGAGAGGGCATTCTTGTCTTGTGCCAGTTTTCAAAGGGAATGCTTCCAGTTTTTGGCCATTCAGTATGATATTGGATGTGGGTTTGTCATAAATAGCTCTTATTATTTTGAGATACCTTCCATCAATACCTAGTTTATGGAGAGTTTTCAGCATGAAGGGCTGTTGAAGTTTGTTGAAGGCCTTTTCTGCATCTATTGAGATAATCATGTGGTTTTTGTCATTGGTTCTGTTTATGTGATGGATTACGTTTATTGACTTGCATATGTTGAACAAGCCTTGCATCCCAGGGATGAAGCTGACTTGATCGTGGTGGATAAGCTTTTTGATGTGCTGCTGGATTTGGTTTGCCAGTTATTTATTGAGGTTTTTGCATTGATGTTCATCAGGGATATTGCCCTGAAATTTTCTTTTTTTGTTGTGTTTCTGCCAGGTTTTGGTATCAGGATGATTCTGGTCTCATAAAATGAGTTAGGGAGAATTCCCTCTTTTTCTATTGTTGGCAATAATTTCTGAAGGAATGGTACCAGCTCCTCTTTGTACCTCTAGTAGAATTCAGTTGTGAATCCGTCAGGTCCTGGACTTTCTTGGTTGGTAGGCTATTAATTACTGCCTCAATTTCAGAACTTGTTATTGATCTATTCAGGGATTCAGCTTCTTCCTGGTTTAGTCTTGGGAGGGTGTATGTGTCCAGGAATTTATCCATTTCTTCTAGATTTTCTAGTTTATTTGCGTAGAGGTGTTTATAGTATTCTCTGATGGTAGTTTGTATATG
>NW_016821932.1:6346-10923 GCF_001698545.2 Rhinopithecus bieti | reverse complement strand
TTTTTTATGTGTGTTTCTGCTAGGTTTTGGTATCAGGGTGATGCTGGCCTCATAACATGAGTTAGAGAGGATTCCCTCTTTTTCTACTGATTGGAATAGTTTCAAAAGGAATGGTACTTCTGGTAGAATTCGGCTGTGGATTCATCTGGTCACGGATGCACTTGAGGAGGCAGTCTGTCCCTTAGTAGATCTTGAGCACTGTGCTGGGAGATCTGTTGCTCTCTTCAGAACTGGAAGGTAGGAATATTTAAGTCTGCTGAAGCTATGCCCATACCCGCCCCTTCCTCCAGGTGCTCTGTCCCATGGAGATCGGAGTTTTATCTATAATCTCCTGTCTGGGCCTACTGCCTTTCTTTCAGAAATAGCCTGCTCAGAGAGGAGCAATCTAGAGAGGCAATCTGGCTACAGCCGCTTTGCTGAGCTGTCCTGGGCTCCGCCCAGTTTGAACTTCCCGGCAACTTTGTTAACACTGTGATGGGAAAACCGCCTACTCAAGCCTCAATAATGGTGGATGCCCTGTCCACCACCAAGCTCAAGTGTCCCAGGTCGACTTCAGACTACTTTTCTGGCAGTGAGAATTTCAAACCAGTGGATTTTATCTTGCTGGGCTCCATGGGGGTAGGATCTCTTGAGCTGGATCAATTGACTCCCTGGCTTCAGCCCTTTTCCAGGGGAGTTAATGGTTCTGTCTGGCTGGCATTCCAGGCACCACTAGGGTATGTAGAAAAACTCCTGCAGCTAGTTCAGTGTCTTCCGAAATGAGCCCCCACTTTTGTGCTTGAAACCCAGGGCCCCTGGTGGTGTAGTCATCCAAGGGAATCTCCTGGTCTGCAGGTATTGAAGACAGTGGGAAAGTGTAGTATCTGGGCCAGAGTGCACCATTCTTCACGTCATAGTCTGTCATGGCTTCCCTTGGCTAGGGGAGGGAGTTCCCCAACCCCTAGCCCTTCCTGGGTGAGGCAACACCTCATGCTACTTCAACTCGGCCCACTGTGGGCTGCACCCACAGTCTAACCAATCCCAATGAGATGAGCTGGGTACCTCAGTTGGAAATGCAAAAATCACCCCCCTGATGCATTGATATCGCTGGGAGCTGCAGACCCGAGTGTCACCAGAATTCTTAATATAATACTGCAAGTAATAATTTTCAAAATACCTTATTTATTTTTTCCAAAGACAATGTTAAAATATCCAGCAGGTATACATGCAAGCTGCTCAATATCACTAATCATCAAGGAAATGCAAATCAAAACCACAATTAGATATCACCTCACAAACATTAGAATGGCTACTCTTAAAAATGCCAAAGATCGTGAGTGTTAGCGAGGATGTGGAGAAAAGGTAAATCCTGTATATTATTGGTGGAAATGTAATTAATATAGTCACTATAGAAAACACTATGGAGATTCCTTAAGAAAGTACATTAGAATTACCATACAACCAGCACTTCCCTTTCTGAGTATACACTTGAAAAACTGAAGTCAGAACCTTATAAAGATCTATAACTCTGATGCTTGTTGCAGGATTATTCATAACAGCCAAGATATTAATACAACCTAAGTGTCTGTCAACAGATTAATAGCTAAATAATATATATATGCAATAATATATATATATATATAATATACAATAATACAATGAAATACTTATACTCAGCCTTAAAAAAATAAGATCCTGACATTTGCAACGACATTGCTGAAACGAAAGGATATGCTAAATGAAATAAGACAGAGAGAAAAAGAAAAATAATTATCTCACTTACATGTGAAATCCTATAAAATAAACAAATTCATAGAAACTAGAGTACAAAGGTGGTTACAAGAGTTGGAGATGGTGGGGGGAATGAAAAATAGGTCAAAGGGTACAAAGTTGCAGTTATGTAGGATAAGACTAGAGATCTAATACACAGTGTGAGGACTATAGTTGATAATATTATATTGTAGCCTCAAAAATGTCCATTGTACCATCATCGAATTGTGAATATAGAGTTGTTCAGAGTACTTCTTTAGTATCTATTTAATGTCAATGTAATTAATAGTGATGACCTTTCTTTTATTACTGATTTTGATAATTTATGTCTTCTCTCTCTTTTTCTTGGTTAACTGGTTACAAATTTGCCAGTTTTGTTATTCTTCTTCAAAGAACAAGCTTTTGGTTTTACTGGCTTTTCTATTGTTTCCTAGATTTTTTTTATGGATTTTTGCTTTAATTTTAGTTTTTTTTTTTTTTTTTTTTTTTTTTGCAGCTCACTTTAGGATTAATTTGTTCTTGTTATAGTTTCCTGAGAAACTATAACATGTTTTAAAATTTTAATTTAAAATACATGCTTTTAAATTAATAGCATCTTTAGAGCAGTTTTAGGTTTACAGAAAATTGAGCTGAAAATTCGAACTGTTTTGTACCCCTCACCATCACCATAAACACTAATAATTTTCTTCTACTCACAATATCTTTCCTTAGGGTAGTACATTTGCTACAATTAATGAACCAATATTGATATACTATAATTATTACTAAAGTCCATACTTTACAGTAGGGCTCACTCTTGGTGCTGTACATTCTGTGGGTTTTGGCAAATATATAATGACATTATTCACCATTACAGTGTTACACAGAGTAGTGTCACTGCTCTAAAAATCCCTCTTGTTCCACCTATTCACTCTTTAACTCCTGGTAATCACTGGTCATTTTACTTTCTTTTCGATTTGCCTTTTCCAGAACATCATACAGATGATATCATATAGCATGTGCACTTTGCAGGTTGGCTTTTTTTCATCTAACTGTGTGTATTTAAGTTACTGCTATACATTTTGTGGCTTGATAATTCATTTATTTTTATACATAAATGACATTCCATTGTATGAATGTACCACAATTTGTTTATCCATACCCCTATGGAATGACATCTTGCTTGCTTCCAAGTTCTGGCCACTGTAAGAATTCATGTGTAAGTTTATCTATGTGTATGGCTTTTCAGTCATTCGGGTAAACACCAAAAAACATGATTGTTAGACCATATTATAAGAGTATATTTAGTTTTGTAAAAAGATGCCAAACTGTCTTTCAATGTTGCTGCACTATTTTATATTTCTGCTGACTTTGAACAAGTGTTTCTGTTCCTCCGCATCTTCCAAATGTTGCACCATTTGGTGTTGTCAGTGTTTTAGCTTTTAGCTACTAGGTGTGTAGTGGTATCTCACTGTTTCAAATTGCAGTCCTCTAACGACATATTTTATGGAACATTTTTATGCTTAATTATCTCTGTACTTTCCTTGGTGAGATGTCTGTTTTTAAATTGGGTTGATTTCTTTTTTTCTTAATGTTGAGGTTTAAAATGCTTTTTATATTTTGAATACCCATCCATTATCAGATATGATTTTTACAAATATTTTCCCCAGTGTATATCTTATTGTTGCAGTCTCTTAACAGTGCATTTTGAAGAGCAGAAGTTTTTAATCTTAATGAAGTCCAACTTACTAATATTCTCTTTCACATATTGTACTTTTAGAGCTCTATCTAAAAAGTCATTGCTGAACACATCATCTGTCTCTCTTAATTTTGAAATTAAATGCTTTCTCACTAAGATCAGGACAAGCCAAGGATATCCCCTCTTACCACTCATACTCATAATTGTGCTAGAACTCCTAGCTAATTCAATAAGATGACAGTCTCAACATTAAATCTGATGTACTATCTAGGTTTTCCAGATGTTCTTTCATGTTGAAGTTGCTCCCCTTTATTTCTAGTTTGCTTCAATTTTATCATGAAGGAGTGATGTATTTTGTCAAATGCTTTCTCTGTATCTATTGGTATGATATTGTGATTTTTCTTCTTTAGTTTATTGATGTGATAGATTATATTAATTAATTTTGAATGTTGAACAACATTTGCATACCTGGAATAAATCTCACTTGGTTATTGTGTATAATTCTTTTTATATGTGGTTGAAATTCATTTACTAGTATTTATTTGAGAATGTTTGCATTCATATTCATAAGAGATATTGATCTGTAGTTTATTTTTCTTGTAACGTCATTGTGTGGTCTAAGTATCCAAGTAATGCTAGCTTCATTGAATTAGTTACGAAGTATTCTCTTTGCTCTTTTTATTTTCTGGAAGATAGTGTAGAAAATTAGTATATATTCTTCCTTAAATGTTTTTTAGAATTTACCAGTGAAGCCATGTGGATATAGTGCTTTCTGTTTTAGAAGATTATTAATTATGGATTTAAATTATTTAATAGATATAGGTCTGTTCAAATTTTCTTTTATTTTGTTTGAATTTTAGTAGATTGCTTCTTTCAAAGAATTGATCCATTTTACCTAGATTATTGACTTTGCAGGCATAGAGTTGTTCACAATATTTATTTATTATGTTTTTTTATCATTAGTAGTGATAAACTTTTATTCTTAATATTAGTAATTTGTGTCTCCTCTTTATTAGTTAGTCTGGTTAGAAGTTTACAAATTTTATAGATGTTGTGAAAGAACCATTTTTTGTCTTTATTAATTTTAATTCTCTTGATTTCCTATTTTCAATGTTGGTAATTCTGCTCCAATTTTTAACAAATTTAATGT
>NW_016821932.1:0-5153 GCF_001698545.2 Rhinopithecus bieti | reverse complement strand
TTGAGGGCATCACACTTTTAAGTGGATTAATGCCTTTATTGAGGAAGTAAGTTTGACCCGTCTTGTTTTCTCTCTCTCATCCTCTCTTTGCTTTCTGCAATGTGATGGCTTTTGCCATGTTATGACAATATGAAGGGCATTGGCAGATGCTGGCACCTTGATTTTACACTTTCCAGCCTCTATAACTTTGAGCCAATAAACTTCTCTTTATTGTAAATCACTCAGTCTACAGAATTATGTTATAAAAGCACAAAACAAATTAAGACAGGTTTCTATGGAAAAAACCCTGTCAAAATTTTGCTCTCCCAAGACAGCCACCATTAGTTTTATTTATTTATTTATTTATTTATTTATTTATTTATTTATTTATAACTCTCAAACTAGTCTCTATTTAACTTCCAGTAACTCATCAAGATCACACTTTGTATTAGGGTTCCATAGAGAGACATAACTAAAAGGATATATATATACACACACATACACACACACACATATAATAATGACTTTGTCACTTTTATGTATGAATCATACAAAATATTGAAGACATATGCAGAGCCAAATGATTGAGAATGCATCTCATTGCAGATTTCAACATAGCCCAGATATTTCTGTTTATCACAATCCTTATTATAAAATGACTTTATGCAAAAACTCTAGAAGAAACTATTTAGACATGCAAAGGTATGGAACAAAAAGGCAACAAAAAGCATAGCAATAATCATGATAAATATGTTTCCCATTATCAGATGGTTTAAAACCAAAATTATATAAAAATGTATTATATATAACGTGGGTTCCTGGAATCTTTTTTTCCATACCCTCGCCCCCATTGCTTTTCTTCCCTGTAGGATAAAGAACCTGTATTTGTAGTTGGTGGAGGTTGCAAGGACATCTTCATTATTAAAGTATATACGGGTACTCAGCCTTTGTTCTCAATTCTGTAGTCAAAAATACTCTGAAAAAAATTGGATTTTCTTTGTTTTAATAAGTGTGAATAAAAAATTGATTTGGTAGCAAAATCTAACATAAGCTGCTATTAATTTTTATTAAAAATATTAATGAACTTGAATAAAGTAATATTTATGCATTTTGATTATAGAATTCTGCAACAGATCTCAGTGAAGTTAAGTAATATACAATACATACTGTGTAAAGTTTTAAAAATCCAATAATAATCTAAATTTTAAATCTTTCTGACCCCAGATCAAGATCTGAAGACCAAACTTTCCTCTAATCATTTGCCAATTTTATGAAAATCAGCTGTGCTTATATATCTTGTATTTGAGTTATCTGTATATACATAATTAGTCACTGTTTGATGCTGGAAAACTTATTTACATTAATGCTCAGAAGGAAATGATATTATTGCATTATGATTTTCTGAGACATGAACTGGCAACATTTTGCCATAAGAATTAGGCAATGTTTTCTCAATGACAATTATCACTGCAATTAATGATACTAACATGCCTTAAATGAATTTATTACTATGCTGATGTCAAAATGACTTAAGGAAACACAATAAATTTCCTGTTTTTGAATCACCATAAAATCTACACTTTAAAATTACATTTTGCCTTTAATAATTTTAAGTCATAGTTAAGCAAGAAGTTGTTTTAAACATAATGTAAGTACACTAATAAAAGCATTTACATAAGTGTTGTGTACAGGCGGGACGTGATGGGAAACATAAGTAACACTGTCTTGTAATTCCATCTTTATGTTGCATTTTTAAAATTCTACTAGTATATTCCAAGCATTTATGAACACTAATATTTACAAATAGATGAACTTCAACAGAAGACTCAATCATGAAGAATAATTAGCAAATTTATGACTGCTTATTTGAAATTAGTCAGTTACAGGAATGAAAACAATAAAGATAAAACAACTGAAATAAAGATAAGGGGCCCCTGGGAAACCATCAAGCAAATATGATGAGTCCAAAAAGAAGAAAAAGGAGCAGACAAATTATTTGAAGAAATAATGACTGAAAATATGAACATCTTTAAAGTGATATAGACATTTATATTAATGGAGCTCAGCAGATCTCAAGTAAAAACAACTTAAACACGAATAACTTGAAGCATTTTAAAATAAAATTATCAAAAGTTGAAGACAAAGAGGTACTCTTCAAAGTGTCAAAGGAAAAGTGATTCATCACTTATAAGTGAACTCCCATAAGGCTATCAGCAGACTTCTCAGCAGAAACTTTGCAGGTCAGGAGGAAGTGGAAAAATATACTTAAAATGCTAAATAAAGGAAAAATCCAACCGAGAATACCGTAACTGATATATCAGTACTTCAGAAACTAAGGAGACAAAGAAAACAAGACTGTTTCCACTATATACACCTTCCTTACAATAAATGCTATAGTTATTGAAATGGAAACAGAAGCACATTAAGTAACAAAATGAAAACATATAAAATTATAAAACCCACCCCTAAAAGTAAATGTATGGTAAAATTCAGAATACACTAATACTCTAATGGTGGTGTGTAAATAACTTTTAACTCTAATATGAAAGTAAAAGGAAAGGCCTGGCACGGTGGCTCACGCCTGTAACCCCAGCACTTTGGGAGGCCGAGACAGGTGGATCACGAGGTCAGGTGCTTAAGACCAGCCGGACCAATATGGTGAAACCCCATCTCTACTAAAAATACAAAAATTAGTTGGGCTTGGTGGTGGGTGCATTAGTCCCAGCTACTCAGGAGGCTGAGGCAGGAGAATTGCTTGAACCTGGGAGGGGGAGATTGCAGTGAGCCGAGCTCTCACCACTGCACTCTAGTCTGGGCAACAGAGCGAGACTCCATCTCAAAACAAACAAACAAACAAACAAAAAAAAGTAAAAAGACAACAGTATTAAAAATAACTGTAACTATAATATTGTGTTAATGGAAACACAATATAAAATTATGTACAGTGTGAAATCAATAACATATAATGCTTGGGAGAGAAATACAAATGCAGAATTTCATATGTAATTGAAGTTAAATTGTTATGAGCTTAAATCCCCTGTTAAAAGTTGTTTTATTTCATTTTTATTTTTTTAAACCTGTTTATTTTTTTATTTCAACAGCTTTTGGGGTACAAGTCATTTTTGGTTACATTAATGTATTATATAGTGGTGAATTCTGAGATTTTAATGCACTTATCACCAGAGTAGTGTATATTGTACCTTAATTGCATTTCTTAAATCTCTGGTCTCCCTCTCACTCTACCTCTTCTGAGTCTCTAAAGCCCGTTATATCACTCTGTATGCTTTTGCATACTCATACCTTATCTCTCACTTACAAGAGAATGGAAGAATTTCGGTTTCCCACTCCTGTGTTACTTCACTTAGAATAATGGTCTCCAGTCCTATCCAAGTTACTGCAAAAGACGTCATTTTGTTCCTTTTAATGGCTGATTAGTATTTCACAGTGTATATATACCACATTTTTTATCCACTCATTAATTAATGGGTATATAGGTTGATTCCACATCTCTGCAACTGTGAATTGTGCTGCTATCAACATACCTGTGCAATAGTCTTCTTCATGTAATGACTTCTTTCCTTTGGGTAGATACTCAGTAGTGAGATTTATGGATCAAATGGTACGCTTACTTTTAGTTCTTTAAGGAATTTCCATACTGTTTTCTATAGAAGATATACTAATTTACATTCCCACCAGCAGTGTATTAGCATTCTCTGTTACCCACAGCTACAACATCTTTTATTTTATTTTACTTTTCTATAATGGCTTTTGCAGGAGTAAGGTGGTATCACATTTTGGTTTTAATTTGTACATCCCTTGTGATTAGTGACGTTGGCAATAATTCATAGGTTTGTTGCCCATTTGTATATGTTCTTTTGAGAAATGTCTACTCATGTCCTTTGCCCACTTCTAAATGGGATTATTTGTTTTTATCTTCATAATTTATTTTGATTGCTTATAGATTTTGGATACTAATCTTTTATTGGATGCATAGTTTGTAAATATTTTCTTCCATTCTGCAGGTTGTCTGTTTACTCTGTTAATTATATCTATTGTTATGCAGAAGCTTTTAAGTTTAATTAGGTCACATTTGTTTATTTTGTTTTGATGAATTTGTTTTGCGGTTTTAGCATGAATTACGTGCCTAAGCCAATGTCTAGAAAACTTTTGTCAATATTATCTTCTAGAATTTTTATGATTTCAGATTATATTGAAGTCTTGGATTCATCTTGAGTTGATTTTTGCATATGGTGAGAGATAGGGATCCAGTTTCATTCTTCTAGATGTGGCTTACCAGTTTTCCCAGGACCATTTATTAAATAGAGTGCCCATTCTAGAATTTATGTTTTTGTATGCTTTGTTGAAAATCGGTTGGCTGTATGTATTTGACTTTATTTCTAGGTTATCTATTCTATTTTATTGGTCTATGTGCCTACTTTGATACCAGTACCATGCTATATTGGTAATTATGGCCTTGTAGTAAAATTCAAATTCTGGTAAAGTGCTGTTGAATTCAGTTAGCCAATATTTTTTTGAGGATTTTTGCATAAATGTTCATCAGATAGATCAAATTGTAGTTTTGTGGTGGTGTTTTGTCCTTTCCTGATTTTGTTATCAGTGTGATACCAGTGTCATGGAATGATTTAAAAAGAATTCCTTCTTTCTCAATTTTTTGGAATAGTTTTAGAAGGATTAGTGCCAATTTATTTTTGAATATCTGGTAGAATTCAGCTGTTCATCCATCTAGTCCTGGAATTTTTTCTTGGCCATTTATTATGTACTGATTTAATTTCACTGCTTGTTATTGATCTGTTCAATATTTCTGTATCTTCCTAATTTAATCTAGGAGGATTGAATGTTACCAGGAATTTGTACATTTTATCTAGGTTTTCTAGTTTGTGCACATAAAGATGTTCACAGTTTTCTCGAATGATATCTTGTATTTCTATGGTGTAGGTTGTAATGTCTCCATTTTTATTTCTAATTGAGCTTCTCTGCATCTTCACTCTTCTTTTTTTGATTAATCTAGCTAATGGTCTATCATTTTATTCTTTTTTTTTCTATTAGGCTGGTGCAAAAGTAATGGCAAATGTCATTGTAGTTTTTGCCATTACTCTTAACAGCTTTTGCTTACTCTTAAAAGTTTTTGCCATTACTCTTAAACAATATATTTA
>NW_016821931.1:0-2505 GCF_001698545.2 Rhinopithecus bieti | reverse complement strand
GAATATAAACATCACAAAAGAGTTGCGCAGAAAGCTTCTCTCCAATTTTCGATGGAAGGCATTTTCTCGCTTGACATAGGCCTCCAGTTGCCACTTACTATCCCTTCGCAGAACCATCATAGACCGACTTTCAAACTGGGAAATCTAGAGTAAGCTTTAACCCTGTGAAAAGAATGGACATGTCAGAGAGCAGTTTCTCCGAGTGCTTCTTTGTGTTTTTTATTGGACGCCATTTTACTTTTTGCCATAGTCTTCAATGTGCTCCGAATATCACTCTTTTGGTTTTACAGGAACAGTGTTCAAACTGTGCCTAATGAGAAGAAAGTTATACTTCCCTGAGTGTAATGCACACATCGCCATGCAGTTTCTCACGAAGCTTCTCTCCACTTTTTATCTGACTATATTTCCTATTTCACCATAGGCCCGAATGTGATCCCATATATTCCTTCACGGATCCATCCATGAGGGAGGTTCCAAGCTGGGTAATGCAAAGAAAGCTTCATCTATGTGACATGAATAAACATAGCAAAAAGCAGATTCACAGAAAGCTCCTTTCCAGTTTCTATCTGAAGATATTTCCTTTTTCACCATAGTCCTGTGTGTGCTATCGAAGGTCCCTTTGTGGATCCATCCATGACAGTTTTTAAACTGCATAATGTAAAGAAAGCGTTATCTATATGAAATGATTACACATATCACAGAATAGTTTCCTAGGAAGCTTCTTTCCAGTTTTGGTCTGAGGCTATTTTACTTTTCACCATCGGCATCAACATGCTCCCGAATATCACTTGGTACCTGTTTCTCCAAAAGTGTTTCCCCAACGCTGTATGAGAAGAGAGGTATAACACTCTCATTGGAATGCACATATCACAAAGCAGTTCCTTGGAAAGCTTCTCTCCAGTTTTGGTCTGAACATATTTCCCTTTTCTTCATAAGCCTCAAAGTGCTCCGATATCCCACGACAAACTAAACATACACCAAGATAGAAAACTGCTGAATGAAAGAGAAGCTTAACTGAGCAAATGGAATTAAGATGACGCAGAGCAGTTTCACAGAAATCTTCCTTCTGGATTTTACCTGAGGATATTTCTTTCTTCACATATAAGGATCGTTCCCAAATGTCCTTCCTCAGATTCCACAAAAACAGTGATATCAAGGTGTTCAATCAAAAGAATGGTTTAACTCTATGAGACGAATACACACATCGCAAAGCAGCTGCTCAGAATGTTTCTCTGCAGGTTTCATCGAAAGACGTTTCCTCGCTCACCACAAACCTCTTGGCGTCACTAAATATCCCTTCACAGATTTTTCAAAGACAGAGTTTCAAAACTGAGCAACATAGAGTAAGCATTAACTCTGTGAAGTGAATGCACATATCAAAGAGCAGATTCTTGGAACACTTCTTCCTCCATTTTATTTCAGTATATTTCAATAATCGCCATAGTATTCAATGCGCTCCGAAATATCACTTTTGCGGTGTCACAGGAACAGTGTTCAAATGCTGCCTTTTGAGAAAAGAGGTATAACTCCTGAGTGGAATGCATACATCACAAAGTAGTTTCTCAGAAAGCTTGTATCCAGTTTTATCTGAAGATATCTCCTCTTTCACCATAGGCCTGAATGTGCTCCCGAATGTCCCTTTGCGGATCCGTGCATGATGGAGTCTCCAAACTGCGTAATCAAGAAAAGTTTTAACTATGCGAGATGAATAAATATATCTAACACAAAGCAGTGTCACAGAAATATTCTTTCCAGTTTTTGTCTGAGGATATTTCCTTTTTCACCATAGCCGTCCCTATACTCCCGAATGTGTCTTGGTAGCTGTTTCTCCAAAAGAGATTCCGGAATCCTCTATGAGAAGAAAGGTATATTTCTGTGAGTGGAATTCACAAGTCACAGAGCAGCTTCTCAGAGAGCTTTTCTCCAATTTCTATCTGAAGACGTTTCCTTTCTCACCGTAAGCCTCAAATCACTCCTGAATATCCCTTTGCAGACTAAACAAAACAGTGTTATGATACTGTTCAATGCAAAGAGAAGATTAACAGTGTGAGTGGAAGTCACCTGACAGAGAGCAGATTCACAGAAAGCTTCCTTCTGGATTGTCTCTGTGGTTATTTCTTTTTGAGGATATTCCAAATAGTGTTTCCAAATGTCCTTTCTCAGATTCCACACAAACAGTGATTTCAAACTGCTCAATCCAAAGAATGATTTAACTCTATGAGATGAATACAAACATCACAAAAGACTTGCGCAGAAGGCTTCTCTCCAATTATTGATGGAAGACATTTCCTTGCTTGACACAGGCCTCCGGTGGCCACTTAATATCCCTTCGCAGAACCCTCAGAGGCCGACTTTCAAACTGGGACATGAAGAGAATGCTTTAACCCTGTGAAAAGAATGGACATGTCAGAGAGCAGTCTCTTCAGGTGCTTCTTTCTGTTTTTTATTGTACGACATTTTACTTTTTCCATAGTCTTCAATGTGCTCCGAATATCACTCTTTTGG
>NW_016821930.1:0-1396 GCF_001698545.2 Rhinopithecus bieti | reverse complement strand
TACTCCAACCCGGGCAACAGAGCAAGACTCTGTCTCAAAAACAACAACAACAACAACAACAAAATGAGATATATTTCTCAGTGTAGTGAATATAGTAAATAATAATGTATTGTACATTTCAAAATTGCTAAGAGAAGCCAGGTGTGCTGGCTCACACCTGTAATCTCAACACTTTGGGAGGCTGAAGTGGGAGAAGGATCGCTTTAGGCTAGGAGTTTGAGGTTTGAGACCAGCCTGGGCAACATAGAGAGGCTATGTCTCTAGAAAAAATAATAAAACAAAATGAAACAAAACAAAAATCACTAAGAGAGTAAATTTAAATTTCAAATGTTCTTACCACAAAAAGTGGTTAAGTATCTGAGGTACTGAATGTGTTCATTAGCCTGATTTAATTATTCTGCTTGTATTCATGAGTCATAGCATCACTTTGTACCCCATAAATATTTACAACTATAACTTGTCAATTTATAATTTAAAACATAAAAACTAAAAAAGATCAATTGACCATATATGTGAGGATTTATTTCTGGGCTCTCTAATTCTATTCCATTGGTCTATATATATGACTTTATGCCAGTATCACACTCTTTTGGTTACTGTAGCTTTTGTAGTACGTTTTCTTTTCTTTTTTCTTTTTTTTTTTTTTGAGACGGAATCTCGCTCTGTCCCCCAGGCTGGAGTGCAGTGGTGCGATCTCGGCTCACTGCAAGCTCTGACTCCCGCGTTCACGCCATTCTCCCGCCTCAGCCTCCAGAGTAGCTGGGACTATAGGCGCCCGCCACCACGCCTGGCTAATTTTTTTGTATTTTTAGTAGAGACGGGGTTTCACTGTGTTAGCCAGGATGGTCTCGATCTCCTGACCTCATGATCCACCCACCTCAGCCTCCCAAAGCGCTGGGATTTCAGGCGTGAGCCACCGCGCCCGGCCTTGTAGTACGTTTTCAAATCTTGAAGTGTAAATCCTCCAACTTGTTTTTCTTCTTTTTAAAGACTATTTTAGATATTTGAAGTCCCTTCAGATTCTACATGATTTTTTTTTTGAGACTGAGTCTCGCTCTGTTGCCCATGCTGGAGTGTAGTGGTGTGATCTCAGATCACTGCAACTCTGGCTTTGGTGTTCAAGTGATTCTCCTGCCTCAGCCTCCTAAGTAGCTGGGATTACAGGCACTGGCCACCATGCCTGGCTAATTTTTTTTTTATTTTTTTATTTTTAGTACAGACAGGGTTTCCCCATGTTGGTCAGGCTGATCTCAAACTCCTAACCTTGTGATCGTCCCGCTTAGGCCTCCCAAAGCGCTGGGATTACAGGTGTGAGCCACCGTGTCTGGCCGATTCCACATGAATTTGAAGGTGGGTTTTCTATTTCTGTCAAAAATTCCATTGGGATTTTGATATG
>NW_016821929.1:0-1393 GCF_001698545.2 Rhinopithecus bieti | reverse complement strand
GCGATGGGGAGGGATAGCATTAGGAGATCTACCTAATGTAAATGACGAGTTAATGGTTACAACACACCAACGTGGCACATGTGTACATATGTAACAAACCTGCATGTTGTCCACATGTACCCTAGAACTTAAAGTTGTATATACATATATGTAAATATGGCCATTCTTGCAGGAGTAAGGTGGTATCACCTTGGGGTTTTGATTTGCATTTCCGTGATCATTAGTAATGTTGAGCATTTTTCATACATTTGTTGGCTGTTTGTATATCTTCTTTTGAAAATCATCTATACATGTCCTTTGCGCACTTGTTGATGGGACTATTTGTTTTTTCTTGCTGATTTGAGTTCCTTGTAGATTCTGGATGTTTGTCCTTTGTTGGATGCATAGTTTGCAAAGATTTTTCTCCCACTCTGTGAGTTATCTGTTTACTCTGTTGATTATTTCTCTTGCTGTGCAGAAGCTTTTTAATTAAGTCACATCTATTTATCTTTCTTTTCATCACATTTGTTTTTGGGTTCTTGGCCATAACATCTTTCCCTAAGCCAATGTCTAGAAGAGTTTTCTGATGTCATCTTTTAGAATTTTATGGATTCGGGTCTTAGATTTAAGTCTTTGATCCATCTTGGGTTGATTTTTGAATAAGGTGAGAGATAAGGGTCCAGTTTCATTTTCCCACGTGTAGCTTGCCAATTTTCACAGCACCATTTGTTGAATAGGGTGTCCTTTCCCCACTTTGAGTTTTTTTTGTTTGTTTGTTTTGTTTTGTTTGTAGATATGGGGTTTCACTGTGTTGACCAGGGTCCTGGCCTCGAGTGATCTGCCCGCCTTGGCCTCCCAAAGTGCTAGGATTACAGGCGTGAGCCACCATGCCTGACCTCTTTATGTTTTTGTTTGCTTTATTGAAGATCTGTTGGCTGTAAGTGTTTGGCTTTTTTCTGGGTTCTCCATCCTGTTCCATGCCTAATTTTATACCAGTACCATGCTGTTTTGGTGACTATGGCCTTATAGTATAGTTTGAAATCAGGTAATGTGATTCCTCCAGATTTGTTATTTTTGCTTAGTCTTGTTTTGGCTATGTGGACTAATTTTTGGTTCCATATGAATTTTAGAATTGTTTTTTCTAGTTCTGTGAAGAATGATGGTGGTATTTTGATGGGAATTGCATTGAATTTGTAGATTGCTTTTGGCAATGTGGTGATTTTCACAATATTGAATGTACCCATCCATGAGCATGGGATGTGTTTCCATTTGTTTGTGTTGTCTATGATTTCTTTCAGCAGTGTTTTGTAGTTTACCTTGTAGAGTTCTTTCACCTCCTTGGTTAGATATATTCCTAAGCGGTTTTTTTTTTTTTTCCAGCTATTTTAAAAGAGGTTGAGTTCTTTTTTTTTTT
>NW_016821928.1:0-13920 GCF_001698545.2 Rhinopithecus bieti | reverse complement strand
GTAATGAACCAAAAAAAAAATTTAAAACAAATCAGTGGTCTTTGTAAAACACCTCAAAGAGGTTCTGATTACTACTAAGGTAGTACTTAAATACAAATGTCTGAAAATAAGACAATAAATATTTTAAGGTATTTCTGCTGTTTTTTGTTCTCTTCAATCTACTCAGAATGGTTCAACTGAAAGTATCCTAACTGAGGAATAAATAGGTCTAATTTATTGCTTAATTTGCCATTCAAGGCTGGGCAGTGATTCCCAAACCTGGCTTCCCACTGGTATCATCTGGGAAAACTGCTGCAACATATTCCTGGGGCCCTTTCAGACCTAATGAAGCGTCCCCTCCACCTCCAACCTCCCCTGGGGAATGATGAGTTTGTCTTGCAGCCTAACACTTGGGATGGCTAAAAGGACAAAGTTAGAAAGGAAGATACTGTGTTTCCACAGGTCCTAGCTAACAAACTGGGATCCAGTAAAAAAACATAAACTGTTGAATTGGCATTAAACAATCAGTAAGTAGGGTGATGGGGAAACAATTCTAGTACCAGCCAACCAACCAAGTACAGCAGGCCCTGCTGCCCCAGTCCATGGATGTCAGCACCTTTCCCCACCCCACAGAGCCTCGGCAAGCAAACAGTGGTGGAGCATGAAGGCTACAACTCAAAAAGTAAATCTTTCCACACCATTTCTCTCCATCTCTACTTCTCAATTTTCCGCACTCTGATTCCACCTTTTCTCTTACTCACCCCTTTGCCATTCCCATTCTTGTTCCTTTCTCTTTCCTCTTTCCTCTTCTCACTTCCTCTCTTTTCCTTCCTTTTTGATTCAATTACATCACTCTTTTCTTCTCTATTTTCTCTTCTTGAAAAACTTCCTTACAAAAATAAACATATTCATACTGGAGATATATGTCAGAAAATATTCAGCCTGAGTAAACTGAATGCCCTGCACAGAAACAACAGAGCAAAACAGAACTTGAACAGTAACACTGGTGTGGCATAATGTAAGCCATGCAGAATGCTTCCAAATCCATTCTCTCCTGAGTCTCATCTTGTGAGGTTCGAATGGTATACTGATTGTACTTAAAAATCTAAGGCACAGAGAAAGTTAAATAACATGAAGTTACTAACTAAGAAGAGAATCCAGACCTAGTTCACAATCTGGTCTTCTTTTCACCATACCAATAACATCTGACTGGAGGCAAGATGACAGAGCAATGAGTAAGCACCAATATTATTTCAGGGCCTTCTAACCCTTGTATATTATGAACTACTCTTCGTAAGAAAAAAGTATGCATTTTTTTAAAGTGTAAATTACAATATGTATTTTTAAAGGTTTCCTAAGTTCTTTTCTACTTCATACAAATGAAGATTGACTACATATTAAAGGCATCCCACTTTGGTAATAGTGTAGCCCAGAGATAGTTCTGGGGTCAGCATTAATACATAGACTCAAAGAATAAACATTGTGATTGATATAAACTGCATAGTTATACTATGTTTTATGAAAGACCATTTATATGAACATGTAATACATTCTCCAAGTGGCCCAACTATAACTTAACCTCTCATTAGCTCTGAGAACTGCATTTCTTTAGAATTAAAAAGAAGAGTTACCTTGTCTAAAGATAAAATTCAAAAATTCATTTAAAAATTATTATAGATATTTTGTGATACCTTTGATTTTAGGTGGAAATGGTCCCTAACACAGAGCTTTCACTGTAATTCAATGTATGGCAAAATGATCAATTAGGCTAAATAAACCAAATGAAGAACCTACCAAATGATCCACAGTGTAGAGTGTATGACAGTGTAAATAAACTACAACACGAGTGAGACCAAGGCATACAGTCCAGTTGGATTAAACTGTGACCATGCTCTACACAATCCCAATCCATTAGAGCCCATGGGGCTGGGGCTGAGATTCTCTATTCACTGAGAAAACTAAATCTTAAGGAACTTACTAATATAAATTTATATCTTGTCAATAATCCCAAATGCTTCCTCCAATGTAATATTTCAAGATCACATTTATAATCCACCAACTGTGCAAAGATTTGGGCAGCCTGTCTTCAACTTTCTAGTTGGTAAAATAATTTCCAGTGATTCCCAAAGTAGCTAACCTCAAAGTCATCTGAGGTGCTTGTTAAAAAAAAACAGAAACAAAACCAAAAAACATCATGCGACTTATATTCTGTACCCTGATTCTAACAAGCCAACTAGAAGATGGTGTATTTGAGACAATTAGGGAAATTTGCTTAAGGACTGGATGTGAGATGAGGCTGAAGGCCTGCTGCTGCTTTTGCTAGGTGTGACGTCACGGTACCCACCCAAAATGTTCACAGCAGTGAAATAATATGATGCCTGGGATTTGCTTTCAGATATTTCAGCAAAGAAAAAAGGGACCGATGAAGCAAGCATGTCAGATCTGGATATTGAGTACCAATGCCCTATTGTAGTTTTCTATAATTTTTTTTTTCTTCTGCGACGGAGTTTTGCTTTTGTTGCCAAGGCTGGAGTGCAATGGCGCGATATCGGCTCACTGTAACCTCCACCTCCCGGGTTTAAGCAATTCTCTGGCCTCTTTAGTAGAGATGGGGTTTCTCCACATTGGTCAGTCTGGTCTCGAACTCCCGACCTCAGGTGATCCACCCGCCTCAGCCTCCCAAAGTGCTGGGATTACAGGCATGAGCCACCACCGCATTCATCCCAGTTTTGTAAAATTTTTATATCTCTTCATTAAAAATTGTTTGCAGACTCCATCCTAGACATAGTATACCGGAGTTCCCAAAGGGCTAAGCTCAGGAATCTATTCTAAACTCTCCAAGAGTCTCATATAGTCAGGCAGGCAATGATCATACTTCGGGACCATTAGAAATGATCTAATACATACCCTTCCAACTTAAAATTTTCAGTATTCTCTTTTTCTGCTCAGTAAGCTCAATTTCAACACAGTTCACAGTTTCTCATATCCACCATGGCATTCTGCCAAGGAACTACAACTCGTGTTCTCTAAGCCCATCTGTTCTAAGAATGCTGGGCCGGTTATCAACTTCTAATATACGTTGCTTCAACTTTCCTCTCTCAAAGTGTCCCTGACTGAACTGCAGAAGACAGAATAACTGTACTAACCATCTCTCTGCATAATCCCACGTCTCCACAGAGGCCATTGTGTCTTCACAAAGCTAACTGCCATGATTTTCACAGGCGAGATTTTTTCTTCATGATTTTCCATTTTCTACTTCAGCATTAAAATATCAGGGAAAAAAAGAAGATAACCATTTAGCAGTTGGTAAAATAAGATACGCGCCCCAGCACAGTATATGCTAAGTGTTCAGAATCTATAGTTATAATAGATAATTATAAATTAAATAGCTGTTAAAATAGTTTTATTAGATAAGTAATATTTTTCTCATCTTCAAGACTTAAAAAATTACCTGTTTTAGGTGATATTCAAAAAAGGAAGATACTCACATCATCCCAATTAAAACCAGATTTTCTATGGCTGGATGTAACAATCTTAATCTAAATCATTCACCAAAGTTGTTTAGCTTACGTGAAGTAAAGCTGTAGACATTTGCTTCTTCGAAAATGTCTTGCAAAGCCATCATGAGCTGGAAGAGAAGTTTAAATGCACCACACTTTTCTATACCATTGTAACTAAAATGACTACTCACAGGACGTGTCTAGCTTCTGCATTTCGGTCCATCACATTTTCTACCATCATATGAGTGTACTCTTAAGGTTCTCACTTTATCATCAGCACAGCATATTTTCTTCCAGAATGCCCAGTAAAGCTGAAATTTTTAATTTAAAGTGATAAAAAAATTTTCCCATATATCTACTGAACAATCTTAGATCTGAGTTTTGACAAGACAGTTTAATGCATACAAAATGAAAACACTGAATTTCTCTCTCTTTCTCTCTCTCTCTCTCTCTCACACACACAAATACACAGATTAAAACACCAAAGTTTTCACTCTATTTCCTCTTTCTTATACAGCTCAATTTTTAACATGCAGCTTACTTATAATCTAAAAACAATTTTAAACATGATTTTCATAAAAATATTTTAAAACAGAGATGAAATGTATAAAAGTACGCATAGATTGTCAATGATTACATTGGTTACATCACATTTCTTTAGAAATATAACCGTTTCTGCTCCTGTAAACAAACTTTTTTTTATACATTTTAATTGAAGTAGAGCTGACATAAAATTATTGCCCTACTCACAGTCTGAGTGTTTGCACTGTGTTTGAGGTACATTTTCTCCATCTTCACAGCCCCACCACTCTTACTTGAGAGTATGAGTCAACAGAAGTTTGCAGGCTAAAACCATTCAATAATATTTTCATCAATACTGGAATGATAGTAAGTAACATTACAAAACATCAGAGACCAAAAATGCTTCTTTGTTGGAGACCAAGATTTTAACTTATTCTTCATTACCTGAAAATACTGCTCATTCAGCCTATTTAGGAAAAAAAAAAAAAATTCTGGAGATGAATATTTCCTTCCTTAATGCTTCACCCAAGACGATTCCTTCACACTTATAATCTGATGCTTTGCTGTTTTCATCCATTTGATGTAGCAGGCACCAAGAATCACCTTTCCTTTGGTGATCTGCAATAACGATCTCTTACGCTTTTTGCTAGTAGTTTGATAAATATTTTGTAAATGTTTCCAGGGCATATATGCACTGTTATTTGTAGTTCCAGTTCTAAAGGTTTTATTAAGGAATGAACGTTGTCATCTTAAAAGAACAACTTCTCAGTGCTTCATAAATAGCTCTAAATGCTGGTGGCTTTTCATGATGGTAAACACCCCCGTTCCCATGAAGAATAAAGATTCTTGCTTCTGCTTCTTGGCAACTGCTTCCATATAGAGTATGATCTGAATGACACTTCCATTGACACAGGAAAACAAAAAGGCTTTCTGGAGGATGAAAAAACATAAGATTTAACAGATCTTGATCGCCCGTGTCATGTTTCGTTTGTATTTTTTAAGCCATGTCATAAGTGTATCTCCCCATTGTAGTCTCACGGTTGTCATATCATTCTTGAAACACTTTCTTCTCATTCGAGTCATGTTTGTCAACGTAACTCCAGAGTTTACTTCAGCTTTTCCACAGTATAGATGCCTAGCAAAGAGACTATACCGTCCTATTCTAGGCTCCTCATGTTCTGGTGCCATCGCAGCAACTTGTGTGGAATTAAATTCCTTTAACAAAGACCAAATATCATCAACGTGTGGTTTAAAAAAAAAAATTAAAAAGGCTATCAGTGTCGGCAGACAATGGGGAGTCAACTTCTTTCAGGGTTAAAGGCAAGAACAATCTCTGCGAAGCACGTGGTTTAGTTTTTCCACTCTGCTGCATTCTCACTTGGAAAGGTTATGGGGTATATTATATAATTAAATGTTTGTAGAAAGGACCCCCGTCACATCTTCCTTTAAAGCTATGACGTAGCTGATCTTCAGCAAAAATCTGGAATGGAAGAGGTTTGATGCTGAAAATGACAGCTGACTTCAACATGGTCACAGTTTCTTCCAGTCTTTCACCACAGGCAACTACAGCTAGATGCATTTTCTCAAGGCTGTATTTTCAGTCTACACCTGTCCCACCCGCCGGGATGCGCCACGGGGTCCGCGCTGCCGGCGCGGCTCACAGCACCGCCTCCTCCGCCAGCGAGCAGGAAGCCACCGCAGCCTGTGACTTCCCGCTACCGCCTCCTGCTCCTTCCTCCAGGGACAAGGCGAGCTGGGTGAAGGCTTGTGGGTAGCGCCACATCGCCCCAGCCGCACTCCTCAGTCTCTGTCTGGCCGCGCCCGCCGGGGCGAACTGGAGCGGAGGGAGCCTACTTCTGGAAATTTACCCATTTTTTTCTCCATGGATTCAGCAGCAGTGTTTAAAAGAAAAAAATTTCATCAATCAGTCATTTATATATATTTGAATATAAAGATAAAACACTGCGAACTGGGTAGAAAGTAATTCAATTTTACAGAACACAGCCGTTTTTCAGGCTCTTACTTTTATTAAACATAAAAGAGCCATACAGCAAAATAGTTTAACGAGACTGTTTTGTAAGACGCAGTGGTTGCATTCAAAAATTAGAATAGGAACAATGACTTGTAAAAATTTAACATTTTATTTTATTTTTGAGATGGAATCTCACTCTGTCGTCCAGGCTGGAGTGCAGTGGCACAATCTCCGCTCACTGCAACCTCTGCCTCCAGGGTTCAAGTCATTCTCCTTCCTCAGTCTCCTGAGTAGCTGGGATTACAGATTTGTGCCACCATGCCTGGCTAATTTTTATAATTTTAGTAGAGAAAGGGTTTCACTATGTTGGCCAGGCTGGTCTCGAACTGCCAACCTCAGGTGATCCACCTGCCTCGGCCTCCCAAAGTGCTGGGAGTACAGGCATGAGCCATCACACCCGGCCAAAATTATTNCTGGGAGTACAGGCGTGAGTCATCACACCCGGCCAGAATTCAACATTTTAAACTACCACTTATTAATTTCACTCTGTGATTTGACACATCTTTTGTGGTGGCCATAAAATTATAAAATGGATACAGAATAATCTCTTCAAAAAAGTAGAAAAGTTCTTTCTTTTCTATTCCTTTTTTTTTTTTTTTTTTTTTTTTGAGACAGACTCCCTGTCTGTCGCCCAGGCTAGAGTGCAGCAGGGCGATCTCGGCTCACTGCAACCTCTGCCTCCCGAGGTTTAAGAAATTCTCTGCCTCACTCTCCCGAATAGCTGGGATTACAGGCGCGTGCCACCATGCCCAGCTAAGTTTTTTCCTATTTTAGTAGGGACAAGGTTTCGACATCTTGGCCAGTCTGGTCTTGAACTCCTGACCTCGTGATACATACCCCTTGGCTTCCCAAAATCCCAAAATCATGCCTGGGATTACAGGCATGAGCCACCGCACCCAGCTGGAAGTTCTTTCTTCTTAAAAGTATTATAAAATAATTCGCACTGGCATGACACTTTAACTAATATAGATTGACTTTTGTGGATTCAAATAACCCATTTGTACATCTAAATTAATTTTGGTCAGTATGTGTATATGCGTGTGCGTCTGTGTGGATGTAAGGTAAAAGGGAAGGTAAAATGGGAGATGTCTAACCTTTTAACACATTTTTTAAATACTCAAAACATATGTACACATATGTACTAAAACAATGGTGTGGTGAAAACAAAATATTGCAAACTAGCAAAAGACTTAGTGACCCCGTCCGGTCCTGTCCCATCCCGCTGCCGCGCCCTCCAGTCATGAGTTCCACACAGCTCAGCAAGGGCCGCTCCTACAGGCTCTTTGCGGAGGTCAAGAACTGGCTCCCGTCCAAATATGACGCCCAGAAGAAGGCAGAGCTCCGCAGCTGGATGGAGGGACTCACCAGCCGCTTCATCCGCGCGACTTCCAGAAAGGCCTGAAGGACGGGATTGTCTTAGGCACACTCATGAACAAGCTGCAGCAGGCTCAGTCCCCAAGATCAGCCGCTCCCTGCAGAACTGGCACCGGCTAGAAAACTTCTCCAACTTCACCAAGGCCATGGTCAGCTACAGCATGAACCCCGTGAACCTATTTGAGGCCAACGACCTGTTTGAGAGTGGGAACGTGAGACAGGTGCAGGTGTCTCTTCTCGCCCTGGCAGGGAAGGCCAAGACTAAGGGGCTACAGAGCAGGGAGGACATCGGTGACAAGTACTCGGAGAAGCAGGAGCGGAACTTCCAATACGCCATTATGAAGGCGGGACATTGCGACATCGAGCTGCAGAAGGGCACCAACAAATGCTCCAGCCAGCCAGACACGACCGCATATGGCGCGAGGAGGCATCTCTACGACCCCAAGAACCACATCCTGCCCCATGGACCACTCGACCATCGGCCTCCAGATGGGCACAAATAAGTGGTCAGTCAGGTGCGCATGACGGCTCTTGGGACGGGCGGCACATCTGTGACACCAAGCTGGGAATCAACAAGTGTGATAACGCCATGTTCCTGCAGACGGGCTACACGCAGGGCGCCAACCAGAGCGGCCAAGTCTTCAGCCTGGGCTGGCAGAAATATGACCCCAAGTACTGTCCACAAGGCTCAGTGGCCCACAGGGCTCCCTCGGATGCCAGCGACTGCCTGGGCCCAGGGGAGGCCCCTGAATATCCCAGGAGGAGGCCGGCTACTGAGGCTCCCAGCACGCTCTCTCCGCACATGGTCTTTCTGTCTGGGTGTTTGGGTCTTTCTGTTTTCTTTTCTTTTAACCTGTTCAGTCCTGCCAATCAACCGAGGGTCTGTGAGTGGCAGCGCGGGATCAGGCAGCAGGGCTTTTTCCCCTCTTACTTTGGTTCCTTCTCAGGACTGAGCCACTGGGTTGTGGGAGAAGAGGTCAAGGCCATGTCCGGATGCCTGTAGGGTGAGGGTGTCCACTGGCACCTCCAGGCTGTGGGCTAAGCTGTGCTGGGGAGAAGAGACCTGGGTATGGAGGGAACGGGTCCCCCAAGGTTTCTGGTTGCCTCTCCTCTTCCCCCTTTTGTCAGTCAATCAGTTTGTGGTTTCTGTACCTGCAAACGTTTCAGGAAGTATTATCAAAAGAAAAAAGAAATACTTTTTTCCCCGAGGAATTGGGCAGAGACAGTGGAGGGGGTGCTGGAAAATGAGTCCGCTGAGAGAGGAGGTCCGGCCGCGATGCTAGAATATCTCAGGCTCCTGAGTGGCTGGATTTCCCTAGGACCCTCAGACCAACAGACCTCAGACCCTCAGACCTACGCCAGCGCCCAGTAAGGAAACTGAGGCCCGTACAAGGTGGTGGAATTCTGAGTTGTTAGTGCTAAGCCTCCCCATGCTAGCCCAGCGCTGTGAGCTATTTGTTTGAGTATGGCAAGTGTTTCCAACCATTCGGAAGTGGAGACTGTAGGAAATCCACTGCAGAATGAGGTCTGCTTGTCATCCTTTCAGTCTCAACTGCTCTCCTTCCCTCATCTCTCTCTGATATAGATCAGTCATTTTTATGTGAAATGAAAATTGATAGAACTAAGGTGTTGATTTAATTATCTGACTGACCATTTGTTGAGTGCCCATTACAAGTTAAATTGTGTTCTAGAGAATAGCTCAGGAAACGAATGTTTGACATCGATGTACATAACAGAAATACAAGCATACCAATAAAAAATCAGATGTCTTATAAGAATCCAGATTCTCATGTAAGTCTTGTGAAGCTGTTTCAAGATGAGAATGTAAAATTTCAAAAAAAAAAATTTTAACAAGTCATTCTTGAGAGAGAAAAATGGAATTAGAAGATAATATATAACTGTTTCACTACCTCAAATTGGCAGCCATATAATACTTAGTTTTATATACTGATATTCACTAGAAATTAGAATCCTTAAAAAAGATTCCTGTCTCATTCTACTCATCAATTTAAAACTTTCATTCATTTGTTTGTATTTCTTCATTTTACCTGGCCTTGAATACTTCTTTCCTGGCCAGCATTAAATTTAATTAATGTCTAATTTGTTCACTTGGTTTACTTTTGACCATGTTGAGTACACTTCTTATGAAGCAGGCATGTAGGAATGTTTACAAGCTTATGGTCCTCGCTCTTCCAAGTACCTACTGGCGGCACCCAACACATACCACAATGTAAACATGTAATACACACCCACACACCCATACCCACCTACCTACACACACACACATACACACACACCCATACTCACCCACCTACACACAGAAACACTCACACATCCACACACACACTTCAGTGGATCAACACAGAAAACACTCTACAAGCAAAGACATCGTACGTCAGGGATCTCTTAGTGCACTCCACACTTCTGTAAATTATCAGGACTGTTCGACTGAGGTGACTCTACAGAGATTTCAAAGGCTATTTGAGTGCTAAGCTTTCTAACTAGTGGTTGGACACTATTTGAATAATGCATTATATACAACTTTTGGGAAGAATTTCTGTACTTTCCAATGAACCAGGACTTACAAGGTCCTGAAAACCCCAAGTTTGTTATATCCTTTAAGAGATAAAGCAAAGCTGATTATTAATGTGAATATACTTTATATTTACTTCTATTTGTTAATTTTTCTTTGCCTGTAATATACATTTTTATGTAACTGAGAGTAAGGAAATCTTAGGAAAAAGAAAATAAGAAATAACATTTCCTTGATTACACTGTGCCTTAGACTGGTAACGCTGCACTGCACATATAGACTATAAATTGGTGCCTTGGGGAACCACTTTGGTATTTCATTTTAATAGCTCATACTGGAGAACGTATTTAAGTGGATCGTGTTTTACAACTGATTTAAATTTTGACCCATATAGAAATAAGTCTTCAAAAATACGTCTGAAGCCTGGATACTATAAAAATGTTTATCATCATAGAATAAACTGCTAGGCATTACTCAGAAATTGTTCGATAAATCTAAGAGAACTTAGACATAGTTATGAGTGAGTGTAGTTCATCATTAATGTTTGTAAAAATTAGTGTTGTCATTTATGGTTGAGAAAAACTAGAAATGTAAATTAATTTGATAGAGACACAAGACATAAACTTTACATAAAGCAAGAGAATAGCTGTGTAAAAATATTTATTTTATAGATAAGATTTTATGATGAAATTGTGTTGAACAACATGAATCAAACATGTTTTGCATACTACATCTGCAGTTACATCACAGCTTTTTAAGTGTTCCATTAACTTCAAAATGTAGCTTACCACTGAAACAATCTTATTTAATTAATTGGGATAATGGCTAATGATTGGTGTAAGCCAAAAGCAATACTACACTTTCAAAGTTAGATTTCTCTGTGTATTAATACAAACACCAGAAAAGATGGTCAATAAATTACCATACAATGTCTGTCATAATACTTAAACCTGGAAAAAAATCAGTAAATGTTTAGTGAATAGAATTGGTGAATTGCTTTTTATACAATTTTCTGTCCATTTTATGGCTTACCAAAACTTACAGCTCTGAATAAGGCCCAATTATTTACTCCTTCAAATAGAACAAGACTCCAAGAATAAGTGTGAATGTTTTTTGTTTTTTTTTTCACTCAAATATTTCAGTCTGTAGCTGCTCCAAATCACACTAATCTTTTTAGAGTCTAGTCTCAAGGCCACTGTTACCACCATCACCACCTTTTGTGCCTCAAAGTTCAGCCCTCCTAATTTACCTGCATGAAATTGGAAAAGTCCCATGTCATGATACGTTAAGCAACCCAGATGTCTCTTTCACTGAAAGTGGTATTCGTCCTGCACTTTTTTTTCCAACAAATGATGTCAACCTCTACCTACACCTGACATCTCAATGTAATTCTTGACATTTTTTTCTTCACATTTCCACTTCCAGTCATCAAGTGTTGTCAGATTTTACCTTCTATTTATTGAATGGATTTTTCTCTATTTTCATTGCCATCCTGGATTCCAGCCCATCACTTTCTCACCTGGGCTATGGTGAGCACCTCTAAAGTGCTGTCTCTGATTCTCTCTCCAAAAATGTTTCTGTGCTGTATTTCAGAATGACCTTCTTGAAATGCAAATACAATTTACATGGTAAATTGTTTTGTTTAAAAATTCCCAAAGACTTCACATTGGTACTAGGATAAATATCAAGAGTCCAAAAATGGGTTCAAGCAGTACAAAATCTGTGTCTTTTCTCTCTCCTCCCTTTCGTGGCATGAACATTATTGAACTAAATGATTCAGATATATTTCTTCTTGTCTCCTGGACTTTGGTCTTCTTGTTCATATGCTTTTCCCACTACTGTCCCAGATGTATATAATTAGCTCTTACTCTTATTTTAGTTTGTTCTTCATCTTCCCCACCAAGGGAGGCCTTACCTGATATCCCTAAATATGAAAGGCTTTCATAACAGTGCATAGCTTTTCTCTGTAACAGGGATTATTTTACTTATAATATTGTTTTTAGATTTTATATTTTTATTACTAATAGATAAATCTGAGCATGCTCTTTGATAGTAAGTCTAATAAACTTTTGATTTAATTAGTAATTCAGTACATAATTGTTTTTTATAAGCCATGATTCTAGAGATTGAGGGGAAAATGCAGTGGTAATCTCTCCCAAGTGGAAGGACAAATAGCCACACAATATTGACCTACCCATTCATCTCTCAAAAACAAGGTTAAGATATTAATATCCCTGTTTTCAGGAGGAAGCAGGGACAGGGGGTTTCTTGCTTATTATCCTCTCAACTCACTCTTTTTATGGAAAAAGTAATTAATCTGATAAATGGACACAGAAGATTTTCATGTTCATTAACAAGGTAGTGATCCCAAGTAGTTTAAGTAAAAAGGCTTCAGAGCCTGTCTCTGACATCTCAATGTAATTCTTGACATTTTTTTCTTTGGACTCTTGAAACTGCTTGTTGCACAAAATAGGGAGCCCTTGTGTAAGTGCTGCACACGCAGGCTCAGTCCCGCTATTGGTTTCATGAATCCAACTTTGCCAAGCATGACAGAATGTCAGAATCCCATGAGCCAGAAGATTTATGACAAGAGATGAAAAATAATGTTTTACCCCCAATCTAATTTTAAAATTAAATTTTAAACAAAGTTAATAAAGTTAAATAAAGTTAATAAAGCTGAATACACACACACTGGCATATACCCATGCACACGCACACAAGATTCTTGCATTCATTTTTAAACTCTTTAATCATTTATGAGAAATGGTTTGATTTTGTATTTTCTATCTACCAATACTTGCACAAGCTCTGGCTGCAAAACTTTTGTTGGTCAAACATTAGCATTTGGGAAACCACGTCCCTGCTGAGAGACAGAAGATCTTGATACAGCCTTAACTACATCATCGTAAACATGGGACTGTTTTTTTTTTTTTGAGGTGGAGTCTCGCTCTGTTGCCCGGACTGGAGTGCAGTGGCCAGATCTCAGCTCACTGCAAGCTCCGCCTCCCGGGTTTAGGCCATTCTCCTGCCTCAGCCTCCGGAGTAGCTGGGACTACAGGCGCCCACCACCTTGCCCGGCTAGTTTTGTATTTTAGTAGAGACACGGGTTTCACCGTGTTAGCCAAGATGGTCTCGATCTCCTGACCTCGTGATCCGCCCGTCTCGGCCTCCCAAAGTGCTGGGATTACAGGCTTGAGCCACCGCGCCCGGCCAGACATGGGACTGTTTTTAACCAGAGGGAGGCAAATGGCTTTCAGATGGTTGTGTAGCTGGTTTTAACAGTAGCCTGCAGTGGCTTTTTCAGACATAAACCTTACTAGTTACATGAGGCTTCAGAGCACTAGTATGAGGTTTCAATTTGCTGATGTTAGGCATAAGAAGGTAGCACTATCCCAGATGCCCTAAATATTGTCACTTTTCCCACTGAATTCAGAGGTAATTTGGGGACTGTGTCTAAAATGGTCTTATATTCATGTGTTTACCATAGGTTTCTGAAGCCTCCATTCTGAACATGGTCTCAAGTTGGTTCTTAAATGCTAATTTCATTACATATGATCATCGGCATAAATTTAAATTTATGGAGGATTGTTTTGTACATCCCACAGAATCCGGATTCACTACCAGGAGGCTGTAGAGTTTATCAAAAAGAAGATAAAGAGGAACAAGAGTTCTTGCTGTCTAGGTAATATATCATCTTCTTTGGGTAATGCCTATTAATGCTCCTCAAAATAACTAGAACATTCAATGTTTGTAACCAGGTCACAATGAGAGAAGTAGCTTCTACTAGAAATTAAATATATTACTTCTTTCATTGAGTAAGTATTGCTACAAGAATATGTTTGCTGAATAAATTAGCATGCTTATTGATATAATTGATTTGCAAACTGTGGCAGCACTTTATGGATGAAACCCTAAGGTCCATGAAAAATTGAATAGAATTATTCAACAGTTCAGTATCATTGGAAAAGCCTGGCTCTAGG
>NW_016821927.1:0-2508 GCF_001698545.2 Rhinopithecus bieti | reverse complement strand
TTAGAAAATGAGCAGTGGGCATTAACAGATCTATCACTGAGAAAAATACACAAATGACAAGCACATGAAAAGACATTCAGTATCATTAGTGATTTGGGAAATGCAAATTCAAATCACAATGAAGTGCTACTACACATCTATCAAGATATCAAGATGGCTTAAGTAAAAAATACTCTGAGGCAGGAGAACGGCATGAACCCGGGAGGCGGAGCTTACAGTGAGCCCAGATCGCGCCACTGCACTTCAGCCTGAGCGACAGAGCAAGACTTTGTCTCAAAACAAACAACAAAAAAAGTGACAGCGGCTGGGCATGGTGGCCACTCACCCTTGTAAGCCTAGCACTTTGGGAGGCTGAGACAGGTGGATCACGAGGTCAGAATTTCGAGACCAGCCTGGCCAAATAGTGAAACCCTGTCTCTACTAAAAATACAAAAATTCGCCAGACATGATGGTGCGCACCTGTAATCCCAGCTACTCGGGACGCTGAGGCAGAGAATTGCTTGAACCTGGAGGTGGAGGTTGCAGTGAGTCAAGATCACACCATTGCACTCCAGCCTGGGCAATAGAGCGAGACTCCGTCTCAAAAGAAAAAAAAAGTGACAGCATTAAATGTTGAGGGTACATAGAAGCTGTGTCACTAATACACTACCAGTGGGAGTCTAAAATAGTACAGCAATTCTAGAAAACAGCTTGGCAGTTTCTTATAAATTAAACATCAAATTACCGTATAACGTAGTAATTGCACTTTTGGGGATTTGTCCCAGATAAATATATTTTCTCACCAAAACCTGTACACAGATGTTAATATCAGTTTATTTGAACAGACAAACACTGAGAATAAGGTGAATGGTTAAACAAATTGTGGCACATACAAATAGAATGCTACTCAGGAAAATAAATGGACTATTGATAAACACAACAACTTGGATTAATCTCTAGAGAAATACACCAAATGCAACAAATCAGTCCCATAAGGTTGCATATTGTATTGTTCCATTTATATAACATTTCTGAAATCACGACATTTTTAATGGAGGACTGATTCTTGTGTTGCCAAGGTTTAGGAATGGGGGTAGAATGGTGGGAAGGGGGTGAGTGTTGTTGTAAAAGATCTGTATGTTGAAAACGTCAAAACATTTCTTATGAGAGAAATAAGGGAAATCCAAATCCTAAATAAATGGAAATACGTATCATGTTTATGGTTTGGAACCATAAATATTAGAATGTCAGTTCTCTCTAGATTTACCTATAAATTTATTGTGATCCCAATGGAGATTCCAGCGGGAGTTTTTGTAGACATTAACAAGTTAATCAAATTTATGTGGAAAAGCAGAAGAAACTAGAATAGCCAAAACATCTTTTGTCAAAGAAGAACAAAGCTGGAAGACTCGCAGTCCCTGATTTTGAAAATTACTGTAAAGATATAGCAATCTAAACACTGTGTCAGAGAAAGGATAAACACATAGATCATGGACCATGATTGAAAATACATAAATAGACCCTCGTGTATATGGTCAATTGATTTTTGACAAATTTGCAAGGGCAAATCAATGAAAATAGTGGTTTTAAAAAATGGTGCTGCAATAATTGAAAATCAATATACAAAACAAATGAACCTCAGTCCATAACTCATCCCATATTCAAACTCAAACATTCCATATTCAAACTCAATAGATGAATATTTAAATGTAAAACCTTCACTTAACAAAAATTCTAGACATTGCACAACAACAAAGATAAAGAGTTTACCACTAATAAACCCTCACTGAAGGAACTTCCAAAGATTGCCATCAGAGAAAAGGAGTGGGTGAAGCCAGCAGGTAATACATGTGAGCCTAAACTAGTATTGGCTCTGTAAACTAACAATAATAATGTAATGTTAGTGGTTCTGCAACAAAAATGATGAAGAACTAAAACAGTGGGTAGCATGGTATGTGTTCAGGATGATCAGAGATAAAAATGTTGGGACACTGGGTGCAGTGGCTCACGCCTGTAATCCCAGCACTTTGGGAGGCCAAGGCAGACGGATCACCTGAGGTCAGGAGTTCCGGACCAGCCTGACCAACATGGTGAAACCCTGACTCTACTAAATACAAAAAATTAGCTGGGCGTGCTGGTGGGTGCCTGTAATCCTAGCTACTTGGGAGGCTAAGGGGGAGAATCACTTGAACCTGGTAGAGGGAGGTTGTAGTGAACCAAGATTGTGCCACTGCACTGCAGCCTGGGCAAGAAGAGTGAAAACTCTGTCTCAAGACAAAACAAAACAAAAAGTTGGGATGCCTCTCTGTTGTTTATGGAGAGAGCAGATTAAGTACCTTTAGGCTTTGTTAAGTCTTATATACATAGCAAACATCTTAACATTAACACTTAAAGAATAGATGTTCAAAATGGAAGTGAGAAAGCTTGATTAAATCCAAAAGAAGATAGAAAATAATAAGGGATAAAAAATACTAGGCCAATGGAAAGCAAAAAGTAAAATGATAGCAGTAAACATAACTATATCAATAA
>NW_016821926.1:0-399 GCF_001698545.2 Rhinopithecus bieti | reverse complement strand
CTCAGTGCAGCATGCTGGGGGGTCAGGGCCAGCACCTGTCCCTGGGGCCTCAGGCCTCCCTTCCTTCCCACAGCGGCCAAGATCGCAGGTCTCTACAATGACTCGGAGCCACCCCGGAAGACCATGCGCAGAGGGGTGCTGATGACCCTGCTGCAGCAGTCGGCCATGACCCTGCCCCTGTGGATCGGGAAGCCTGGTGACAAGTGAGGGCAGCAGCTGCGAGGGAGGGGCTGGTGCCCAGGGGCTGGGACTGACCCTTGGTTCTGCTCACAGGCCCCCACCCCTCTGTGGGGCCATCCCCGCCTCAGGGGACTACGTGGCCAGACCTGGAGACAAGGTGGCTGCCCACGTAAAGGCCGTGGATGGGGACGAGCAGTGGATCCTGGCCGAGGTGGTCAG
>NW_016821925.1:0-1421 GCF_001698545.2 Rhinopithecus bieti | reverse complement strand
AAAAAAAAAAGAAAAGAAAAAGTGTATTGATTGGTAGTAGAACATCACATGGCATTTAATAACACTAATTTTCATATCTTTTCAATTATTTTTGAATCCTTCTGCTTGATTCAAGGACAAAGTCTCACCATCCTGCTAGTCTGCCTTTAATGCCTAATACTGTTTGTTTTTTTAACGAGAACGCTATATAGTTTATGGTAAATACTTTCTAAAGTATTTAGAAAAGGCTGGGCATGGTGGCTCATGCCTGTAATCCCAGCACTTTGGGAGGCTGAGGCAGGTGGATCACCTGAGGTCAGGAGTTCGAGACCAGCCTGACCAAGATGGTGAAACCCCGTCTCTACTAAAACACAAAATTAGCTAGGCATGTGCCTATAATCCCAGCTACTCAGGAAGCTGAGGCACGAGAATTGCTTGAACCCGGGAGGCAGAGGTTGCAGTGAGCCAAGATCACGCCACTGCACTCCAGCCTGGCAACACAGTAAGACTCTGTCTCAATCAATCAATAGGTTATCATATTCAAGTTCCATATTTCTGAGAACTGGTGAAGACCCTCAATTATAATAACATGGTTAATGAAACTGTAGATCCTTTTCTGTGTGTCTCATACTGGGTTTATTCAATCCAAATTATGCTGGGAAATCCTCTTCTAGCTTCAGGCTCTGAATTGCTAGATTCTTCCTTTTTAAATTACTCACTTGCTCAAAGCTTAATACATACACATTGAGACTATTTTTATTTTCCTCTTTATTCTTCCCCCAAGTTAACAACCTAATATTTATCCTCTCATACCTTTCTCAGTCTCAGTGCTCATTAAATCATACACAAACATATTATACGTAAACATAACACACAACATATATAAAATGACTTTGTTTTACAAATCAGAATCATGCTATATATACTTATTTCCATCTTTCTCACTTAATAGTACATTGAAAATTTTCTCTAAATTGGTGGTCTAGGCCTAACTCATCCTTTTTAGTATCTGCATAACTTACACGGTATGGTTATTCCATAAGTCTTCTATCACTCCTCTTTAATATAATAGCTTTTTTTTTTTTTTTTTTGAGACAGTCTCACTCTGTCACCCAGGCTGAAATGCAGTGGTGCAATCATAGCTCACTGCAGCCTCAACCTCCCAGGCTTAGGTGACCCTCCCACCTCAGTCTCCCAAGTAACTGGGACTATAGGCTCATGCCACCACACCCAGCTAGGTTTTTGTATTTTTTGTAGAGATGGGGTTTTGCCATGTTGCCCAGGTTTTGTTTTTTTTTTTTTTTTTTTTTTTTTTTTTTCCTGAGACGGAGCCTCCCTCTGTCACCCAGGCTGGAGTGCAGCAGCGCGATCTCGGCTCACTGCAACCTCAGCCTCCCAGGTTCACACCATTCTCCTGCCTCAGTCTCCTGAGTAACTGGGAC
>NW_016821924.1:0-1391 GCF_001698545.2 Rhinopithecus bieti | reverse complement strand
AGATGCACAATATAAATAATATTAAAATCCAGAATATTAAAGACTAAGGTCTTTAAGATTTTTTTTCCTTCTTAAGCAGAAAGGCCAAATTGAAGATTAAGGATAAGTTCTAGGATGATGTACAATAAATTTTGCTCATTAGGAAGCACTAGAGTTCTGTTAAGACACTTTCTTAATTAAGCACATGATATTAGCTATAATATTGCAATGATGTGAAAACATTCTATGGGCCATGAGCTGAGTTTTTTATGTACATTAATATTTTATTTATATTTATTTATATCACTTAATCCTCACAATAAATTTAAGGTCTGTTTCCTTCACGGTGGGTATTATCTTTGGTTTTTCTCTAATTATTGTTTTTACAAATTGTTTCCCTTTGGACTAGACAAAATCAGCATCACTAGTACCACTGTTTTCTCCAAGTAAGTCAAGAGAAAATTGAGATATATTGTAAATTAGGCCTCTCTGCTTAAGAGTTGCATCAAAACCGTGAGATTCTCAAGTTGGGTGTGGTAGCACATACCTGTGGTACCAGCTACTTGGGAGCCTGGGGCGGGAGGATTGCTTGAGCCTAGGAAGTGTAGGCTGCAGTGAGCTGTGATTGTGCTGCTGCACTCCAGCCTGGGCACCAGAGGAAGACCTTGTCTCTTAAAAAGCAAACAAAACCCCCCAAAACTAAAATTCTCCTGTTTTACTGGATACTGGATACATGGTTTCTGAATGCTTTAAAAGACTATGATTTACCTGTCATAGGTGTTTGAATTCAACACATTGAATATACATCCCAGCACACTTTGCTTTGCCAAACACCTTAAGTCCTGGACTAGGAATGTGGCTGTGATACGTTGGCATTTCATTATTCAGAGCCTAGAGCATAGCCTGTTTATGAATATGAGGAATGTAGCCGTCAAGCACAGAAGAGAAGGATCCAACACCAGCTCTTGGCAAGATGTCTCAAAGACTCACCATAGCTTGGTCTAAGATGAAGTTGCTTTTCTTAGCCAGGATCCTGATAATTTCTTTCATTCTTGATTGTGTTTGTGAGTATGTGTACACAGGCACTCATTTTTCGTTTAAAACTGAAAGGAGGCCAAGCACAGTGGCTCACACCTAAATCCCTAAATCCCAGCACTTTGGGAGGCCGAGGAAGGAGGATCACTTGAGATCATGAGTTCAAGACCAGCCTGGCCAACATGGTGAAACCCAGTCTCTCCTAAAATACAAAATTAGCCGGGCGTGATGGTGCACATCTGTAATCTCAGCTGCTTGGGAAGCTGAGGCAGGAGAATCACTTGAATCCAGGAGGCGGAGGTTGTGATGAGCCAAGATTATACCACTGTACCCCAGCCTGGGACACAGAGCCAGACTCCATCTCAGAAAAAAAAAAA
>NW_016821923.1:0-1856 GCF_001698545.2 Rhinopithecus bieti | reverse complement strand
CCCACTGCATATTTCAAGAAAACAGTGTTAGCAAACTGCTTAATGGAAAGAAAAGTGTATCTCAGTGAGATGTATTCACACATCACAATGGAGTTTCTCAGAAAGCTTCTTTCTAGCTTTTATCTGAGGACATTTCCTTTTCACCATAAGCCTCCATGCCCTCCATAACATCACTTTGAAGATACCTCGCAAACAGTGTTAACAATCTGCTTCATGAAAAGGGAGGTGTAACTGTGTGAGAGGTACTCACACAAAACAAAGTTTCTCAGAAAGCTTCTTTCTAGCTTTTATTTGAGGATATTTCCTTTGTCAGCATAGGCTTCAATGTGATCCAAAATATCCCTTCTCAGATTCCCCCAAAACAGTAGCAATTGACTGCTCCATGAAAGGAAAGTGTAACACTGTGAGATGAATTCACACATCAGAAAGCAGTTTCTCAGAAACTTTTCTAGTTTTTCTCTGAGGAAATTACCTTTGTCATCATAAGCTTCAACGTGCTGCAAAATATCCCTTTAGAGTTTCCAGGAAAACAGTGCTAGCAGACTGCTCAATGAAACGAGTGGTGTAGTTATGTGAGATGAATTAACACATCATAAAGCAGTTTCTCAGAAAGCTTCTTTCTAGTTTTTATCTGAGGATATATCCTTTGTCACCATAAGCTTCATTGTGCTAAGAAACACCCCACTGCAGGTTCCAAGAAAACAGTATTAACAAACTGCTCAATGAAAAGAAAAGTGTACCTCTGTGAGATGCATTCACACATCACAATGGAGTTTCTCAGAAAGCTTCTTTGTAGTTTTTATCTGAGGATATTTCCTTTTTCACCATAGGCCTCAACGTGCTCCAAAATATCACTTGGCAGATTCCACAAAACCAGTGTTGACAAACTGCTTCATGAAAAGAAACGTGTAACTCTGTGAGATGAATTCACACATCAGAAAGCAGTTTCTCAGAAACCTTCTTTCTAGTATTTCTCAGAGGATATTTCCTTTGTCACCATGGGCTTCAATGTGCTATGAAATATCCCTTTACGGATTCCCAGAAAACAGTGTTAGCAGACTGCTCAAAGAAAATAACATTGTTACTCTCTGAGATGTATTCACACGTCACATAGAAGTATATCAGAAGGTTTCTTTTTGGTTTTTATCTGAGGATATTTCCTGGCCACCATAGACTTCAATGCACTCCCAAACATCCTCTTGTATTTTCTGTGGAAACAGTGATAGCAAACTGCTGTATGAAAAAGATGGTGTAACTCTGTGTGAGGAATTCACAAATCACAAAGACGTTTCCCAGAAAACTTCTTTCCAGATTTTATCTGAGGATATTTCCTTGTCACCATAGGCCTCAATGTGCTCCCAAACAACCTAATGCATATTCCAGGAAAACAGTGTTAGAAGCCTGCCTAATGAAAAGCATGGTGTAACTCTGTTAGATGAATTAACCCATCACAAAGCAGTTTCTCAGAAGGTTTCTCTGTAGTTTTCATCAGGGAATATTTCCTTTGTCACCATAAGTTTCATTGTGATAAGAAATATCCCATTGCAGATTCCAAGAAAACAGTGTTAGCAAACTGCTCAATGGAAAGAAAAGTGTACCTCTGTGAGATGCATTCATCCATCACAATTCAGTTTCTCAGAAGTCTTCTTTCTTTTTTTAATATGAGGATATTTCCTTTTTCACCACAGGCCTCAATGCATTCCCAAATATCACTTTGCAGATTCCACAAAAACAGTGTTGGCAAACTGCTTCTTGAAGAGAAAGGAGTAACTCTGTGAGATGAGTTCATACATAACAAAAAAGTTTCTTTAAAAGCTTCTTTCTAGTTTTATTAGAGGATATTTCCTTTGTCAGTA
>NW_016821922.1:0-1959 GCF_001698545.2 Rhinopithecus bieti | reverse complement strand
GACGCCAGCAGCAGCCCCAGGACCGTGACGGCCAGCGAGGTGACCATGAGTGCCCGCGCCACCAACACGGGCTGGGCCTCGAAGTAGCCCCACTGGTCCCGCTGGCCGCACTGGCGCTCGCTGCTGCTCTGCTCGCGACACATGTCCCACAGGCCCTGGTACAACTCCACGTCCACTGGCTGGTCCAGGAAGCCCTTCACCAGCCGCCAGCCGGGCGCCAGCGTGCTGGTCAGGTTGAACAGCAGCCCGCAGGGCGCGAACACCATGCCCAGCGTCATCACCACCGGCGTCCGCATCCCGGCCCGCCGCGCCGACGGCGCCCCTGCAGCCTGCCTTCCTTCTCTGCTGTCGCCTTCTCCGCCGTCTTCTTCTCCCTGCCGTGCCCCGGGCTCCGGGGACCCGAAGTCAGCGCGGACGCCCCGGGCTCCGGGTCGGGTTCCTGCGCCCTGATCGCTCCAGGGACGCTCTTTGTCTCCTGCGCGGGGACCGTCCCCACTCAGGCTAGTTACCTGCTTGCGTCCCGGCCGCTCCGCCCTCCTGCGGGCCCTAATCGAAACCAGCCCGCGGGCGGGTCTGACCGAAACCGCGGGTCCGGGCGCGGGCGCCCAGTGGCGGCCGCAGCGGCCAAACCCGGCCCGGGAGGGAGGGACCCGAGGTGAGCGCAGGAAGCAGCGAGGCCACCTCGCGCGCGGCAGGCGGGATGGGGATCCAAGCGGCGGGGACGCCCCAACTTGCAGCCGGGCGGCTGGGCCACGCCTGGCCTGGACTGCTCCAGGCCGGAGCAAAGGTCGCCCCGCCCCTGGCTCCTCGCGCCGCCCAGCGGGGCCGCGGGCGGGGAGGGAAAGGGGCGGCGCTGCCGGGACGTGGTGGCTGCACAGCGTCCCTGCCGCACAGCGGATCTCGGTTCCTAGAATTTTTTTCCCTTCCCTGCCCTTCGACCCTGCGCGTATAGCTTCGCCCTCCACTCCCAGAAGCTTCCCGATGGCCCCCAGGTTTGCTCAGCAACTTTTAGCCACTCGCAGAGAAGTGGGCGGTGCCGAGCGCGCCCGGGGGTTGGAGGTGCGCTGGGTCAGTGTGCGGAAGCCCACCCAGTCCAGGAGCGTGTCCCAGAACGTTGCACCTGATTGATTTCCTTAATAAAGGCTCCACATTCTGGGTTAAATTAGTCTCTAAAGAATCCGTGCCAGTGTATTTCTGGGCAGAAGGGTTACGTGAGGATTTTCCTTTCCTTTTCCCGCCTTGTGAAAGACTTTCAAGGGGACTAGAAAGAGGGACGGATATTCCTGGGTGTCCTGCTTAGCACTTTTTGCAGGTTTATTTAATTTTACAGGGTCCTGTGGCCTTTCCTCCTCTGCAGGTTATTTTACAACTCTATACGTTATAGAAAGCCGGTAGTATTGCAAATGACTTTTGTCAACATCAAAGGTAATGAGTTTGTCCCAGCGGAATGATTATTGCCCAATGGATACTGACCAGTATGGCATTGATTTGTAAATTCATTTTAGCATTCCTGTTTGCCTGTGTATGTGTGTCCTTTTGTTCTTTGCATTTTTTTTCCTTTTTCTTTTGTTTATTTATTTATTTTAAACAGGGTTGGGGAGTTTCGCTGTGTTGCCCAGGCAGGTTGCAAACTCCTGGGCTCAGGTGAGTCTCCCGCCTCAGCCTCTGGAGTAGCTAGGACTGCAGGCAAGTGGCCAGCTTCTTTGGTTTTAACATCATACTGATTTCCTTATTCAATAATGAGTTAAATAATATCTTTCGCATATATTCATTTTATATTTGTGTGAAAGTCACGATGTTTACATTTTTTCTAAAAATTATCCTTTAACGACACTTTTTTGTATTTTCTATATTTTTACAATGAAAATGTATTACCTTTATAATTGTTTAAAATTAAAACTATTTTTAAAATTGAAGTTAATTTAGCGTTGGTTTGAAATAATTTTGACTATTCCAGAG
>NW_016821921.1:0-4574 GCF_001698545.2 Rhinopithecus bieti | reverse complement strand
ATTAATGCCATTCTTGAAAGGTGGGGGATGGTGGGTGAGTTCTTGCTGTATTCGTTCCTGTGAGAGCTGTTTGTTTAAAAGAAGCTGGCACCTCCCTCCCATCTCTATTGCTTGCTCTCTCACCATGTGATCCTTGCGTGACAGATCCCCTTCAAGTTCGAATATGACTGGAAGCAGCCTGAAGTCCTCACAAGAAAAAGATGTTGGTGACATGCTTTTTGTTGTTGCTGCTTTTGATTTTATTTTAGGTTCACAGGTACATGTGCACGTTTCTTATATAGGGAAATAACACATCATGGAAGTTTGTTGCATAGATTATCTAATCACCTAGGTAATAAACATAGTACGTGATAGGTAATCTTTCAACCTGCTCCTTCCTCCCTCTCTACACCCCTAAGTAGGCTCCAGTTATATTGCCTCCTTCATTGTGTCCATGTGTTCTCATCATTAGCTCCCACTTACAAGTGAGAACATTTGTTTTTCTGTTTCTGCATTAGTTTTTAAGGGTAATGGCATACAGTTCCATCCATGTCCCTGCAAAGGACATGTTCTCACTCTTTTCTATGGCTGCAAGGTTTATAGGTACTGTTTTCTTTATTCAGTCTACCATTGATGAGCATTTAGGTTGATTCCATGTCTTTGCTATTGTGAAGCGTTCTGCAATGAACGTACATGTGCATGTGTCTTTATAACAGAATGATTTATATTTTGGGGGCATAAACCCAGTAATGGGATTGCTGAGTCAAATGGTAGTTCTGTTTATAGGTCTTTGAGAAACCACCACGCTGTTTGCTGCAATGGCTGAACTAATGTTCACTTACACCAACAGTGTACAAGCATTCCTTTTCCTCTGTAACCTTGCCAGCACCTGTTAATTTTGACTTTTAAATAACAGCCAGTCTGACTGGTGTTAGACAGCATCTCATTGTGGTTTTGATTTTCATTTCTCTAATAATCAGTGATACTGAGCTTTTTGGTTTTCATATGTTTCTTGGCCGAATGTGTGTCTTTTTTTTTTTTTTTTTTTTAAGGGGCTTTTTTGTCCTTTGTCCACTTTTTAATGGAGTTTTTTTTGTTGTTGTTGTACATCTGTTTATGTTCTTTATAGATGCTGGCTATTAGATCTCTGTCAGATGCATAATATGAAAAATTTTCTCCCATTCTGTAGGTTGTCTTTTTACTCTATTGATAGTTTCTTTGGTGGTGCAGAAGCTCTTTAGTTTAATTAGATTCCATTCATCAATTTTTGCTTTTGTTGTGACTGCTTTTGCATCTTTGTCATAAAATTTTTACCAGGTCCTATGTTCAAAATGATATTGCCTAAGTTGTCTTCTAGAGTTTTCATAGTTTTTGGTTTTACATTTAAGTCTTTTATTCATCTTGAGTTTATTTTTGTATATGATGTAAGGAAGGGGGCCAGTTTCAGTTTTCTGCATTTGGCTGACCGGTTATCCCAGCACCATTTATTGAAAAGAAACTCCTTTTCCCATTGCTTGTTTTTGTCAGCTTTGTCAAAGATCAGATAGTTGTAGGTGTGCAGCCTTATTTCTGGGCTCTCTATTCTGTTCCATTGGTCTATGTGTGTGTTTTTGTACCAGTACTATGCTGTTTAGATTATTGTAGTGCAGTAGTATAGTTTGAAGACAGGTAGCATGATGCTTACAGCTTTATTCTTTTTACTTAGAATTGCCCTGGCTTTTCAGGCTTTTTTTTTTTTTTTTTTTGGTTCCACACGAATTTTGAAATAGTTTCTTTTTCCTATTTCTTTGGAGAATATCACTGCTAGTTTAATTGGAATAGCATTGAAACCACAATTTGCTTTTGGCAGTATGGCCATTGTAATGATATCAATTCTCCCTATCCATGAGCATGGAATGTTTCTCCTTTTATTTGTGTCATCTCTGATTCCTTTGAGCAATGTTTTGTATTTCTCATTGTATACATTTTTAACCTTCCTGGTTAGGTGTATTCCTAGGTATTTTAATCTTTTTGTGGAAATTGTGAAAGGGATTGTGTTGATTTTGTTCTTGGCTTGACTGTTGTTGGTGTAATGGAATGCCAGTAATTTTTGTACACCGACCTTTGTATCCTGAGACTTTTCTGATATTGTTTATCAGCTTAAGGAGCTCTTAGGGTGAGACTTTGAGGTTTTTTTTTGACATAGGATCATGTCGTCTGCCAACAGGGGTAGTTTTACTTCCTCTCTTCTTATTTATGTGCTATGTCTTTTTCTTGCCTGATTACTCTGGGCGGGATTTCCAATACTATGTTTAATAGGAGGGTTGTGAGAGAGGGCATCCTTGTCTTGTGTCAGTTTTCAAGGGGAATGCTTCCAGCTTTTGTTCATTCAAAATGATGTTGGATGTGGGTTTGTCACAGATGGTTCTTATTATTTTGAGGTATTTCTTTTAATGCCTAGTTTATTGAGGATTTTATTTAACACAAAGAGATGTTAAATTTTATCAAAAGCTCTTTTGCTTCTGATATGAGCATGTGGTTTTGTTTTAGTCCTGTTTATGTAATGAATCACCTCTATTGATTTTTGTATGTTGTTCCTAATTTGTATCCCAGGGATAAGGCATACTTGGTCAAGGTGGATTAGTTTTTTGATGTGCTGCTAGACTCAGTTTACTAGTATTTTGTTGAGGATTTCTGCATCTTTGTTCATCTAGGATATTGGCCTGATGTTTCCTTTTTGTGCGTGTGTCTCTGCCAGGTTTTGGTATCAAGATGATGCTGGCATTATAGAATGAGTGAAGGAGGAATCTCTCCTCAATTTTTTGGAATAGTTTCAGTAGAAATGGTACCAGCTCTTCTTTATATATCTGGTAAAATTTGGCTGTTAAGCCATCTAGGCCTGTGCTTTTCTGGATAGGAGGCTTTTATTACCAATTCAATTTGGAACTCACTATTTGTCTGTTCAAGAAGTCAATCTCTTCCTGATTCAATCTTGGGAGGTTTCATGTTTCCAGAAATTTATCTATTTCTTCGAGGTTTTCTAGTTGGTGTGCATAGGGTGTTCATAGTAGTCTCTGATAATTTTTGTATTTTTGTGGGTTCAGTGGTAATATCCCCTTTGCCATTTCTGATTGTGTTTATTTGGATCTTCCTCTTTTTTCCCTTTATTAATCTAGCTAGCAGTTTGTCTAACTTATTCTTTCAGAGAACCTACTCCAGCATTCTTTGACCTTTGCATGGTTTTTCACAACTCAATTTCCTTGAGTTCCACTCTGATTTTTTTTTTTTTCTTGTCTTCTGCTCTGCTAGCTCTGGGGTACATTTTCTCTTGTTTCTCTAGGTCCTCTAGGTGTAATGTTAGGTTGTTCATTTGATATATTTTTAACTTTTCGATGACAGCATTTAGTGCTATACTATTCCATCTTAACTGTACTTTAGCTGTGTCCCAGAGATTCTGATATGTTGTATTTTTTTGTTCTAATTAGTTGAAAATAATTTCTTGATTTTGGCCTTAATTTCATTGTCCACCCAGAAGTCATTCAAGAGAAGGCTATTTCAATTAGCAAGAAAAAGGAAACAATCCCAACAAAAAGTGGGCTAAGGACATGAATAGACAATTCTCAAAAGAAGATGTGAAAATGGGCTGGATGCGGTGGCTCACGCTTGTAATCCCAGCACTTTGGGAGGCTGAGGAGGGTGGATCACCTGAGGTCAGGAGTTCGAAACCAGCCTGGTCAACATGGGAAACCCCATCTGTACTAAAAGTACAGATATTAGCCAGGTGTGGTGGCATGTTCCTGTAATGCCAGCTACTCGGGAGGCTGAGGCAGGAGAATTACTTGAACCCAGGAGGCAGAGGTTGCAGTGAGCTGAGCTGAGATTGTGCCACCACACTCCAGCCTGGGTAACAAGAGTGAAATTCCATCTTAAAAAAGAATAAGAAGGAGAAGAAAAGAAAGAAGAAAGAAGGAAGAAGAAGAAGAAAGAAGAAAGAAGAAAGAAAGAAAGAAGAGGAAGAAGAGGAACAAGAGGAAGAAGAAGAGGAGGAGGAGGAGGAGAAGAGGAAGAAGAAGAAGAAAAAGAAGAAGAAGGAAGAGGAAGAAGAAGAAGAATAAGAAGAAGAAGGAGGAGGAGGAGGAGGAGGAGGAGGAGGAAAGAAGGAAGAAGAAGGAAGAAGAAAAAGAAGAAAAAAAGAAGAAAGAAGGAAGAAGAAATACAAATGGCTAGCAAACATATTAAAAATTGCTCAACATCACGAATGACCAGGTAAATGTAAATCAAAACCACAATGTGATACCACATTACTCCTGCAAGAATGGCCAAAATAAAAAAAAATAGATGTTGGCATGGATACAGTTAAAAGAGAACACTTCTACACCGCTGGTGGGAATTTAAACTAGTATAACTGCTAGGTAAATAGTGTGGAGTTTCCTTAAAGAAACAAAAGTAGAACTATCATTTGATACAGCAATCTCACTACTGGATATCTGCCCAGAGGAAAATAAGTCATTATACAAAAAAGATACTTGCACATGCATGTTTATAGCAGCACAATTGCAAAAATGTGGAACCAGCCCAAATTACTATCAATCAATGAGTGGATAAACTGTGATGTA
>NW_016821920.1:0-1857 GCF_001698545.2 Rhinopithecus bieti | reverse complement strand
AGTTTCCTGAGGCCTCCCTAGAAGACTAAACCTGTATAGCCCCAAGAACCATGAGCTGGTTAAACCTCTTTTCTTTATAAATTACCCAGTCTCAGGTATGTCTTTATAGCAGTATGAGAAGAAAACTAATACAGGAGACATTTCCTAAAACTCCTAAAATTTAAAGAGCAGGTCAGGATACACGCATGCTGAATCTAGTAGTCATTTTTTCTTTCATAGCACTTATCATTTGACATACTATGTATTTTATTTGTCTATTTTTTGTTCTCTCCACTCAAAGTTAAGTCCTCACTGAGGGAAGGAACTTAATTGGCTACTATATCTGCAGAATTTAGAACAATGATAGATATGTGGCAGCCAGTTAATAAACACTTGTTGAATGAATAAATAAACTGATCTTTAAGTTGCCTTCAATTTGTTAAAGGTATTTTTGTTAACCTAAGCTCCCGTCTGAATGGACAAGAAAAGGCACCTGAGCCTGGTTGGTTTTAATAATGACAAATTTCCTTTTGGGCTTCTATTTTATTTGTTTCTGTTGCTCTGTCGAGAATTAGACTTTAAAAAAATTGAAAAAAGGCTTTATATCAAAACATACTTTTTTAAAACAACTTCAAACTCCTGACCTCAGGCGATCTGCCAGCCTTAGCCTCCAACCAACACGGTGAAACCCCGTCTCTACTAAAAATACAAAAATTAGCTGGGCATGATGGTGTGTGCCTGTAGTCCCAGCTACTCAGGAGGCTGAGCCAGGAGAATTGCTTAAACTCAGGAGGTGGAGGTTGCAGTGAGCTGAGATTGCACCACTGCACTCCAGTCTGGGTGACAGAGCGAGACTCTATCTCAAAACATAAGTAAATAAAAATAAAAATAAATAAATAATACAAAAATACAAACAATTTCAACTTTTATATTGGATTCAGGGGTTACATGCGCAGATTTGTTACATGGTTATGTTGCGTGATGCTGAAGTTTGGGATATGAATTTCTCACCCAAGTAGTGAGCATAGTACCCAACAGCTAGTTTATCAACCCATACCTTCCTTCCTCCCTTCCCCCTTCTACAGTGCCTGTTGTTCCAATTTTTTGGCTATGGGCACTCAATGTTTAGCTCCCACTTAAAAGTAAGAACATGCAGTATTTGGTTTTCTGTTCCTGCATTAATTTGATTAAGAGTATGACCTCCAGCTGCATGCATGTTTGTGCAAAGGATATGACTTCATTCTTTTTTATGGTGTGTAATATTCCATGGCATATATGTACCACATTTTCTTTATCCAGTCCACTGTTGAAGGGCACCTCAGTTGATTCCATGTCCTTGTTATTGTGAATAGCACTGCGATGAACATACGAGTGCATGTAACTTCCAGAATCTTTAAGGAACTTAAATCGATACACAAAAAACAAATAACCCCACTAAAAGGTGGGTAAATGATGTAAACAGACACTTCTCCAAAGAAGTCATTCAAGCAGCCAACAAATATATCAAAAAAATGCTCATCATCACTAATTACTAGACAAATGCAAAGCAAAACCACAATGAGACACCATGAGATTGCACACCAGTCAAAATGGCTATTATTAAAAAGTCAAAAAATAACAGATGCTGGCTAGGCTGTAGAGAAAAGAGAACACTTATATACTGTTGGTAGGGATGTAAATTAGTCCCGCTACTATGGCAATCAGTTTGGAGATTTCTCAACTAATTTAAAACAGAACTACCACTCAGCCCAGCAATCCCATTACTGAGTATCTATCCAAAGGAAAATAAATCATTCTACCAAAGAGAATGAGCTTTTTAAAGTTTCTCATTCTGTAGGTTGCCTGTTCACTGTGATGGTAGTTTCTTTTGCTGTGCAG
>NW_016821919.1:0-2066 GCF_001698545.2 Rhinopithecus bieti | reverse complement strand
CCTGTGATTAGATCATATAACAAATACTGTTCAGCATAAAAGGAACAAAAACTATTATGCAACAATGTGGATGAATTGTAAATATATTATGCTAAATGAAAGAAGTAGTCTCCAAGATTACATACTGTATGCTTCCATGTATATGACATTCTGAAAAAGGCAAATCTTTAACAGTGGAGAATGTATCAGTAGTTGCCAGAGTTTAGGAACTGAGGAAGGAACTGATAAAGGAGTTACTTGAGGTAATTTTTAGGGGTGTTGGAACAGGTCTAAATTTTTGTTATGGTGGTTACAAAGTGCTATACCTTTTTCAAAAGTAATAGAATTCACTAGGCATGGTGGCACGTTCCTGTAGTCCAGCTACTCAAGGGGCTGAGGCAGGAGGATCATCTGAACCCGGGGGTTGAGGTTGCAGTGAGCGCATGATCACACCACTGCACTCCAGCCAGGAAAACAGAAAGAGACCCTGTCTTAAAAAATATATATATGTATGTATGTATGTATGTGTGTGTATATATATATATGATTAAAGACAGATGTTCTGCATTGTATAAGGCGAGGTTATCTTATATCTGTCTTTGCTACTCCAGCTTATTCTCTAATATCTGTACTTTTTGTTTTGCATATTGAGATTGTGTAAGGGTTCTTTAGAACAGAAGGTTTAGGCTGGGTGTGGTGGCTTATGCCTACAACCACTGAGGTGGGAGGATTGCTTGAGGCCAGGAGTTTGAGACCAGCTTGGGGAACATAGTGAGACTCCACCTCTACAAAAAAATTGTTTTTAATTAGCTGGGCATGGTGGTGCATGCCTGTAGCCCTTCCTACTTGGAAGGCTGAGGTAGGAGGATCGCTTGAACCCGGGAGTTTGAGGCTGCAGTGAGCTATGATTGTGCCAGTGCACTCCAGCCTGGGCAACGTAGCAAGATCTTGTCTCTCTTAAAAAAAAGAAGACAAGGTTTAGTTCTCTTCATTGAAGAGTTTACAGACCGGTTTTAAAGTATTGCCAAATATAAGGACTGCTTCCACATATTTAAAGGCAGAAGACAGAGTGAAATACATTAGCTTCCACATATGGATCTGAACAGAACTATTGGAAGAAGAAACATTTCTCAATGACAGCAGTGAAGTATGACATAATTACTACTAATCAGGAAGCTAAGGGCATTGTCCAGACAAAGGAATCATGTCTAGTTATCAGGATTAAAATTTAGCCAAGTAGTGAGATTTAAGGGAAACTCCTCCAATTTCATTTAAAAATCCCTGGTTTAAAATATAAATTTTTTAGTGTTCAAGACAATATTAGATAAATTTGAAAATTCAAAAGCAAAAATCTTAAAGAACAAAATAATTTAGTTACAAGTACCAAATAGGCTTTTAAAAATCTGTTACATACTATAAAATTACCTCATCGTCTGGCTATACTTTTTTACTTAGATGTAGAGAAAATCTTGAAACAGTACATCAGACATGAAAATAATATCGTGTCATTTCATTTACAGGTCTGCATTACATTTACTGAATTTGGAAAAATGCAAAATATTTGTAACTTTCTTGTTGAAAAGCTAGATAGCTCTGTTGTCATCAGCCCACCCCAGTTCTATCATACTCCAGGTTCTGTTGAGAATCTTCGGTAAGTTTAAGCACATCTTTAAGATATTCTTTAAACAAAACTATCCAGTGCTACATTTCATTGAGTGTCATATTAATAATCTCTCCATTTAATTCCTAAGACGGCAAGCCTGTCTTGTTGCTGTTGAGAATGCGTGGCGCAAAGCTCAAGAAGTCTGTAACCTTGTTGGCCAAACCTTAGGAAAACCTTTACTAATCAAAGAAGAAGAAACAAAAGAATGGGAAGGCCAAATAGATGATCACCAGTCATCCAGACTCTCAAGTTCGTTAACTGTACAACAAAAAATCAAAAGTGCAACAATACATGCTGCTTCAAAAGTATTTATAACTTTTGAGGTAAAGGGGAAAGAGAAGAGAAAAAAGCACCTTTGAAATTCCAACCAAATTATTATTGTACTTGTATCTTTTACCTATTTTTATACTTTTTATAATGTTTG
>NW_016821918.1:0-1660 GCF_001698545.2 Rhinopithecus bieti | reverse complement strand
TTTGAGATGGAGTCTCGCTCTGCTGCCCAGGCTGGAGCGGCGTGATCTCGGCTCACTGCAAGCTCCTCCTCCCGGGTTCCTGCCATTCTCCTGCTTCAGCCTCCAGAGTAGCTGGGACTACAGGCCCTGCCACCACGCCTGGCTAGTTTTTTGTATTTTTAGTGGAGACAGGGTTTCACGGTGTTAGCCAGGATGGTCTCGATCTCCTGACCTCGTGATCCGCCCACCTCGGCCTTCCAAAGTGCTGGGATTACAGGCGTGAGCCACCGCGCCCGGCTGTGTGTGTTTATTTCTATCATTCTGATCCTCTATTACATTTTTCTGCAACCCCAGGTTTTCGTCTGTACTACGTGCTGGGGTACAGTTCTCAGTCAGTAAGCAGTGGTCTACTTCTGGCTCTCTAAAGCTTATCTCCTAAACGTATTTACTTTCAACAGTTTCAAACTCGAATGCAGAATGTTATTTCTGCCATGTTTATTCTTCCTGCCATCACTGGCTAGATGTCTTCTTTACTCCCTCAAGCAAAATCATTATTGCTTTGGCAAATTAAAACCACTTCGGCTGGGCGCGGTGGCTCAAGCCTGTAATCCCAGCACTTTGGGAGGCCGAGACGGGCGGATCACGAGGTCAGGAGATCGAGACCATCCTGGCTAACATGGTGAAACCCCGTCTCTACTAAAAAATACAAAAAAAACTAGCCGGGCGTGGTGGCAGGCGCCTGTAGTCCCAGCTACTCGGGAGGCTGAGGCAGGAGAATGGCATAAACCCGGGAGGCAGAGCTTGCAGTGAGCTGAGATCCGGCCACTGCACTCCAGCCTGGGCGACAGAGCAAGACTCCGTCTCAAAAAAGAAAAAAAAAAAGAAAAAAAAAAATTAAAACCACTTCATCAAGATGAATGGCTATCATTGATGTTTGTCAGAAATAATAGACTCTAGCTTGGCAGTTATTGCACTTTTCCACAATACCCAAACTGGTTGGAAACACAACACCAAGGCTGACAAAGGCCCACTTGCATTTCCCCTTTTCTATTTTTTTCTCACAAGGAATAGTAGTTAAAAGAAAGGCGAGAAATTGGAGCTACCTGCCCAAGTTGGACAAAAGCATTCCGGATCTTTTTAAAGATAATGCCAAAGTCACTTACTAAAGAAAGGTGACTTAGTCGGAATTCTATGAAAGCGCAAAATGAATTAGACAAGCCTGAATGGATTGCAGATGGTAGAAGCTAACAAAAAGTGATTAGTGATTAAATGTACAATATGGGTGATTTTTCTGAAACAGAGGGAGTTGTTTCGCGTGATAAAGAGTCAGAAAAAGTATGCTGACACACGATATGTGCAAGGAAACAACAGCTCCATAAATCTGCACCGTGAGTCATTGATTCATCTAGATAAAAAAGCTTCCAGGTTGGAAAGAGTGATGAATCCACTTCCAGCGGAATCCTCAGTACCTCAGAGAAACATTTTCAAAGAGAGGAATTACTGGGTTTCATATCACTTTAACTCTAATTTTGTTGAGTTATATCTTTTCAGATCTCATAGAACACATGACATAGATAGTAATAAGTATGTTAAATGTAAGTCAAAACCTTGCAGTGAAAAATCAAAGCTGAAAATATCAATAGATGGGTTGATTACACACTATTAATACTAAAGAAAGCTA
>NW_016821917.1:0-1411 GCF_001698545.2 Rhinopithecus bieti | reverse complement strand
TATATATATATATATATATATATTTCCATATTTTCTTATAATATCACAGATTGGCAAATGACAGCAATCTTTAGCTTTTGTTTAAAGATACAGAAATTCAAGATGGTCAGTGAGACATGAAAGGCCATGCAAATATTCACTCATCAGAGCAAGATGTAACTCACTTTAACATTCTCTATAAAAGAGCGATTCATGATTATTAGAGTGCACATGAATCACTTGGGAATTTGTTTAAAAAAAAAAATGGGCCTCATTCCCAATGACTCTGACCTAGTTACTTGAGTGAAGCCCATGAATTTGCATTTTAACAAATGGCCACATATTCTGAGGCAGGTCATCCACAGACCTTGTTCTGAATAAACACTGATCTACAATCCTCTTTATCTCTCAAGGTTTTATTAAAAGCTGACTTGCAGAAAACTTCAGATTTTAATTTTTCTTTCCATCTGGGTAACCCTAAACAATATTATTTAACCTCTTGTGTCCATCTCTTCATCTGTAAATGCTATGTGTTGCCCACACAAATTCTCACCCCTTGTTACTTCTGTAAGTTTGTGAACAAAACTATGTAGCACTTATATATGGGTGCTCAGTTGATAATTCATTTCTCAAAGGCATTACTGTTTTAAATTATAACAAAAAATAGGCAAACTGCCTGTCAGGTCCTATTTTCCACAGGACACATACAGGAAAATAAGTCTTAGAGACTTAGTAACAGCTGGTAAGGGCAAAACCTCGCTTCAACTTGGATTTTCTAATTCACATCCAATTCTCACTTTGCTGCAGACTCTGTCATTGGAAACTTTTCTCAAAATTCTCACCCCATATGTTTTTAACTAAGAAATAAAGGCATATTGAGTTCTCTTAGTGCCCCAGGAAATGCTGGTCAAACTCAAGGGAAAACTCTGGAATGTTTTCTCTGTTCCTCCTAGTAAACTACTTGACTTCTACAGGGTGCCCTACAGACATTGTCAGATTTATTGTGAGGCCATCTTGGGACCCACACTTTGACCGAAGTAAAACTGTTGCTCTAATTCCAATCAATCTCTGTCCAATACATAACTTGAGTGGGGATTCTCATGACAGGATAAATGTAAGAGTTTTTCTGGCTAGAAACATATTTATTTTTAGTTTGATATAGAATCCCAGAGATTACATTTGACCAAAACATTTCTATGGTCTTTTCCTGCATCATAAATCACAAAATGTAAAGATTATCCCTATATGATTTAATGCTATGATAAATTAAGTTTTAAAGTATTTTATAGATAGAGAAGTATTTGCTAACAATTCTGTTCTATACTTTTTCGTTGAGAAAACATACTTCCTAGTCCTTTTAGCTTCTACATCTCTGAAAACTTCAGGAAGAAAGTGTGTTAGGGGATATGAATATAAAAGAACTGTGGCTGAA
>NW_016821916.1:0-1419 GCF_001698545.2 Rhinopithecus bieti | reverse complement strand
AAGAGACACCCACCTGAGCACCAACCCCAGGTTATCTTCCTCTTTTTCTTCCAGCGCCCCAGAAACTTAGCTACAACTCAACCTACCCAATCAGATCATCATCAAATTGCCACTGTCTCTAGTTCAAATCTCTTAGGACTGGCACTCAGAAATCTCATAATAAATCCTCTTGAGGTTTCTTCTCATTCACTCATCTTCTTCCAACCTTCTTTCCCTCAAAATCTCATATTTTTGTTCCGCTTCACCCACGGTCATTCTCCATATCATTCCCAGGAGTTAGGCAAAAAGCCCCTTCCGTTCTTCTGTGCGTTGAACTTAGAATCACTCTGTTCCCTGCTCTGCGCTTCTGTTTTTTGTTTTTCCTCCATTTACTGCGTAACATTTTCTAACAGTGTTCTTATTATGGACACGTACCTATCTATCTCTTCCATAAGTTTATAAGGTCGTGGATAATACTTCTCACTGTAGTACGTAAATGACATGGGCTAGATATGAGTTGAATAGACAGTTATACCTGTAAATTCTTATAGAGTGAAAATAAATTATTATACTTTACAATTTGTTTCTCTCTTTAGACCATTTCCAGGACTTGTGATAAATAACCGTGAGTATTTTGTGAAGTGTTTTTGTTTTTGCCCTGGGGTCTGACATGTGTGCGTGTGAGTGTGTATGTGTGCTTAAAGTATATCACGTTACTTCACCTACGTCAGCAGCCATGCCAGATACTTATTTTACCCCTCAGTAAAAACACCAGGCACTTCCAAGTTGTAAAATTCTTCAAGCTTCTTAACTTTTCCTGTCCTCGATGCACTTAATCATAAAATGGTAATAATAGCACTGATTCTGGGGGAGTCATTCCAGTAGATGGAAAGCACCTAGAACAAGTGTCAGCAAGCTCCTGCCGAGGGGTGTGCATAAAGTTTTATTGAAACCACCATCGTGTTCATTTGTTTATGGCAGCATTGAGAGGTGGCAACAGCAAATGTGTGCTTGCAAAACCTGAAATGCTTACTAATTGGCTCTGTAAGAAAAGAGTTTGCAGCCCCCTAACCTAGAACAGCATCTAGCCTATAGTATGTGCTTAGCCTACGGTATGTGCTCAGCGAATACAATCTATATTTATTACTGCTTTTATGACTGTTATAATTACTGTGCTTGGATTTCGTGCCAAAGTAAGTCACTTAATGTGCCTGCTTCTATTGCTATTTCAGCACAGTGTCTGGCACACATTGGGCTTTCAAATATTGCCGAGCGGGTGAACAAATGTCCTTTCAATCCCTTAACATTGATGTCATTTTCAATAGTATTTTGAGCCAAACTTAATTTTGCGAGTGTGTTTTTATTCCCTTAACTTTATTATTAAAAATGTATAACGGCCGGGCGCGGTGGCTCAAGCCTGTAATCCCAGCACTTTGGGAG
>NW_016821915.1:0-3510 GCF_001698545.2 Rhinopithecus bieti | reverse complement strand
ACTGGGTAACACAATTTGGCTCTCTTTCGTGTTCTCATCCCATCCAGAAGTATCCTTCTGGAGAGGAAGTGCTCTAAAATGAAGAGTGAAGTCCAATAGCCTTTGTCTCCCAGTTCTTGTCCACTTACTCAAATTTTCAGATGAAGCCGGGAAGTGTTCGGCACTGCTCTGGTGATCTGCCTGCTATAGTAAGCCCTTCCTTCCGGATTAGTAGTCATTCTCCTCCTGAAGTAAAGGGAAAGACCACGTCAGCTGAAGGCAGTTATCTTCCAATTGCTATTAAGGCAGGTATGAAGCTAACTACAAACATCTGTGATTTCTGAGCAACAAGAAATACACAAGACACAAAAACAGCCTCCTGTCTATAACAGCTTACATGATGGCAATAATAGTATCTCTGTAAAAGATTAAAAGACAACACAGATAAATGCAAAAATACCTGAAATGTTTAAGAACATACTATACTACACCCACAAGACAACAACTCAGCTGTCAACATTCAGATACAATGAAGGACACAGGAATTATACAAACACATACCCATGCCCACACATTTTAAAAGATTTATTTATTTAAAGGGAAAAATTTTTGTTTTGTTTTGTTTTGCTTTGTTTTGAGACAGAGTCTTGTGCTATCGCCCAGGCTGCAGTGCAGAGGCGCCATCTCAGCTCACTGCAAGCTGCCCCTTCCTGGTGCACACCATTCTCCTGCCTCACCCTCCGAGTTCTGGGCCTACAGGCACCACCACCGTGCCCGGCTAATTTTTTGTATTTTTAGTAGAGACAGGGTTTCACCGTGTTAGCCAGGATGGTCTTGATCTCCTGACCTCGTGATCCGCCGGCCTTAGTCTCCCAAAGTGCTGGGATTACAGTCATGAGCCACCACGCAGGACTGAAGAAATGGTTTTTTAAAAATATAGAGTCAAATTGCAGAAATGTTTAATGAAAAAGAAAAAAAGCTTCTACATCAGGTATAAAATAAAAGCCCAGAGCAATGGATCATGTTTGAAATCCCAACACTTTGGGAGGCTGAAGTAGTAGGATTGCTTGAGATCAAGAGTTCAAGACCACCCTGGGCAACATGGCAAGACCCAGTCTCTACGAAAAAATTTTTAAAAATTAGCCTGGCATAGTGGTGTATGCCTGTAGTCCCTGCTACTTGGGAAGTGAAGCAGGAGGACTGCTTGGGCCCAGAGTTTGAGGATACAGTGAACTTATTCAAGCCACTGCACTCCAGCATAGACAACACAGTGAAACTCTTGTCTCAAAAAGAAAAAAAAGAGACTTCTGTTTGCTCTTTATATGCTCCATAAAGACTAGGTTCCCCAGTTTGGGGCTATTTCCATGAGTGGTATGCTTTTTTAATCTTTAAAAGTTAATAATGTTTGGGAGGCCAAGATGGGCGGTTCACGAGGTCAGGAGATCGAGACCATCCTGGCGAACATGGTGAAACCCCGTCTCTACTGAAAATACAAAAAAAATTAGCTGGGCGTGGTGGTAGGCACCTGAGTCCAAGCTTCTAGGGAGGCTGAGGCAGGAGAATGGCTTTAACCTGGGAGGTGGTGGAACTTGCAGTGAACGGAGATCGCGCCACTGCACTCCAGCCTGGGCGACAGAGTGAGACTTCTCAAAAAAAAAAAAAAAAAAAAAAAGTTAATAATGTGCTTATACAAATAAGTAGTAAAATATAAAATAGCAGTTTGTACTTTGGGGTCATAACCAGGTGAATAAAAACTTTAAAAAGGAAACAGCATAAATGCTGGGGAGACAGGATAGTTTTATTCTTTTCTGTACTTTCCTATGTTGATGAGCATACTTTAATATAAAAAATAATCTAATGTATAAAATAATGTCAAAAAATTTCATATATTTATAAAATACTAAAGTTGCCAAGTGAGAATCAGTGTCAACAAATGGACGCACAGGAGGTTTTTAGCTTTTTCCATTGAAATGCAGGTCAGTAAAAGTTTTAATTCATAGAAATTCCAAGTTTTATTGAATATGCTCAGAAAATCTTTGTAGACGTAATGTAGTTAACAGGTTACTGATAAATGATAATTCATAGTAGAAAAATATAAAATGCCCAATTAAGACAAATTGAATATACTTAGCTAAATCTCTGACTATCCGGGTTATGTTTTTAAAAAAACAGAAAGAATAATTATAATAGTTTCAGTGACCACATATTTGAGGATATCTAAGATCCAGAAAAATGGCATAATGTAATTCAGTAGAAATCTTTACAATTTCTTCGCTCAAAACGTGTAAGCGGCCAGGCGGGGTGGCTCATGCCTGTAATCCCAGCCAAATTGGGAGGCCAAGGCGGGCGGATCAGGAGGTCAGGAGATGGAGACCATCTTGGCTAATAAGGTGAAACCCCGTCTCTACTAAAAGTACAAAACATTAGCCCTGTGTGGTGGCCGGTGCCTGTAGTCTCAGCTCCTCCTGAGGCTGAGGCAGGAAAATGGCGTGAACCTGGGAGGCGGAGCTTGCAGTGAACAGAGATGGCGTCACTAAACTCCAGCCTGGGAGCCAGAGTGAGACTCCATCTGAAATTGAAATGAAATTGAAATGAAATGAAACGAGATGAGATGAGTACAAAAAATTAGCCCTGTGTGGTGGCCGGTGCCTATAGTCTTCAGCTCCTCCTGAGGCTGAGGCAGGAAAATGGCATGAACCTGGGAGGCGGAGCTTGCAGTGAACAGAGATGGCGTCACTAAACTCCAGCCTGGGAGACAGAGCGAGACTCCATCTGAAATTGAAATGAAATTGAAATGAAATGAAACGAGATGAGATGATGAAATGAAACGATGAAATGAAATCATGAAATGATGAAATGAAATGAAGACATGAAATGATGAAATGAAATGAAATAATGAAATGAAATGATGAAATGAGATGAAATGATGAAATGAAATGATGAAATTACCTGATGAAATGATGAAATGACGAAATGAAATGACATGATGAAATGAAGTGATGAAATAAAATGAAACGAAATGAAATGATGAAATAAAATGAAATGATGAAATGATTAAATGATGAAATGATTAAATGAAATGTGATGAAATGATGAAATGATGAAATGAAGTGAAATGAAATGATGAAATGAAATGTGATGAAATGAAATGATGAAATGTGATGAAATGAAATGATGAAATGATGAGATGAAATGAAATGCTGAGATGAAATGATGAGATGAAATAATGAGATGAAACGATGAAAAGAAATGATGAAATGAAACGATGAGATGAAATGATGAAATCCAATGATGAAATGAAATGAAACGAAATGAAATGAAATGAAACGATGAAATGAAACAATGAAATGAAATGATGAAACGAAATGATGAAACGAAATGACATGATGAAATGAAATAATGAAATGAAATTAAATGATGTGAAATGCAATGATGAAATGAAATTAAATGATGAAATGCAATGATGAAATGAAATAATGAAATGAAATGATGAAATCAAACGATGAAATGAAGTGAAATGATGAAACGATG